>NC_079191.1:238026709-238271709 GCF_029499605.1 Hyla sarda
GAGCCGTTGCTAGTGGATACGACCTGGTCACTACCGCCGCAGCAAGACCATCCCGCTTTGCGGCGGGCTCTGGTGAAAACCAGTAGTGGCTTAGAACCGATCCACTAGCACGGTCCACGCCAATCCCTCTCTGGCACAGAGGATCCACTACCTGCCAGCCGGCATCGTGACAGTAGATCCGGCCATGGATCCCGCTGAAGTTCCTCTGCCAGTTGTCGCTGACCTTACCACGGTGGTCGCCCAGCAGTCACAACAGATAGCGCAACAAGGCCAACAGCTGTCTCAACTGACCGTTATGCTACAGCAGTTACTACCACAGCTTCAGCAGTCATCTCCTCCACCGGCTCCTGCACCTCCTCCGCAGCGAGTGGCCGCTCCTGGTCTACGCCTATCCTTGCCGGATAAATTTGATGGGGACTCTAAGTTTTGCCGTGGCTTTCTTTCCCAATGTTCCCTGCATCTGGAGATGATGTCGGACCTGTTTCCCACTGAAAGGTCTAAGGTGGCTTTCGTAGTCAGCCTTCTGTCTGGAAAAGCCCTGTCTTGGGCCACACCGCTCTGGGACCGCAATGACCCCGTCACTGCCTCTGTACACTCCTTCTTCTCGGAAATCCGAAGTGTCTTTGAGGAACCTGCCCGAGCCTCTTCTGCTGAGACTGCCCTGTTGAACCTGGTCCAGGGTAATTCTTCCGTTGGCGAGTATGCCGTACAATTCCGTACTCTTGCTTCAGAATTATCCTGGAATAATGAGGCCCTCTGCGCGACCTTTAAAAAAGGCCTATCCAGCAACATTAAAGATGTTCTGGCCGCACGAGAAATTCCTGCTAATCTACATGAACTTATTCACCTAGCCACTCGCATTGACATGCGTTTTTCCGAAAGGCGTCAGGAACTCCGCCAAGATATGGACTCTGTTCGCACGAGGCGTTTCTTCTCCTCGGCTCCTCTCTCCTCTGGTCCCCTGCAATCTGTTCCTGTGCCTCCCGCCGTGGAGGCTATGCAGGTCGACCGGTCTCGCCTGACACCTCAAGAGAGGACACGACGCCGTATGGAGAACCTCTGCCTGTACTGTGCTAGTACCGAACACTTCCTGAGGGATTGTCCTATCCGTCCTCCCCGCCTGGAAAGACGTACGCTGACTCCGCACAAAGGTGAGACAGTCCTTGATGTCTACTCTGCTTCTCCACGTCTTACTGTGCCTGTGCGGATGTCTGCCTCTGCCTTCTCCTTCTCTACTGTGGCCTTCTTGGACTCTGGATCTGCAGGAAATTTTATTTTGGCCTCTCTCGTCAACAAGTTCAACATCCCAGTGACCAGTCTCGCCAGACCCCTTTACATCAATTGTGTAAACAATGAAAGATTGGACTGTACCATACGTTTCCGCACGGAGCCCCTTCTTATGAGCATCGGATCTCATCACGAGAGGATTGAACTTTTGGTCCTCCCCAATTGCACCTCGGAAATTCTCCTTGGACTTCCCTGGCTTCAACTTCATTCCCCAACCCTGGATTGGTCCACTGGGGAGATCAAGAGTTGGGGGTCCTCTTGTTCCAAGAACTGTCTAAAACCGGTTCCCAGTAACCCTTGCCGTAACTCTGTGGTTCCTCCAGTAACCGGTCTCCCTAAGGCCTATATGGACTTCGCGGATGTTTTCTGCAAAAAACAAGCTGAGACTCTACCTCCTCACAGGCCTTATGATTGTCCTATCGACCTCCTCCCGGGCACTACTCCACCCCGGGGCAGAATTTATCCTCTCTCTGCCCCAGAGACTCTTGCCATGTCTGAATACGTCCAGGAGAATCTAAAAAAGGGCTTTATCCGTAAATCCTCCTCTCCTGCCGGAGCCGGATTTTTCTTTGTGTCCAAAAAAGATGGCTCCCTACGTCCTTGCATTGATTACCGCGGTCTTAATAAAATCACGGTTAAGAACCGCTACCCCTTACCCCTCATCTCTGAACTCTTTGATCGCCTCCAAGGTGCCCACATCTTTACTAAATTGGACTTAAGAGGCGCCTATAACCTCATCCGCATCAGAGAGGGGGATGAGTGGAAAACGGCATTTAACACCAGAGATGGACACTTTGAGTATCTGGTCATGCCCTTTGGCCTGTGCAACGCCCCTGCCGTCTTCCAAGACTTTGTTAATGAAATTTTTCGTGATCTGTTATACTCCTGTGTTGTTGTATATCTGGACGATATCCTAATTTTTTCTGCCAATCTAGAAGAACACCGCCAGCATGTCCGTATGGTTCTTCAGAGACTTCGTGACAATCAACTCTATGCCAAAATTGAGAAATGTCTGTTTGAATGCCAATCTCTTCCTTTTCTAGGATATTTGGTCTCTGGCCAGGGACTACAGATGGATCCAGACAAACTCTCTGCCGTCTTAGATTGGCCACGCCCCTCCGGACTCCGTGCTATCCAACGCTTTTTGGGGTTCGCCAATTATTACAGGCAATTTATTCCACATTTTTCTACCGTTGTGGCTCCTATCGTGGCTTTAACCAAAAAAAATGCTGATCCCAAGTCTTGGCCTCCTCAAGCAGAAGACGCCTTTAAACGACTCAAGTCTGCCTTTTCTTCGGCTCCCGTGCTCTCCAGACCTGACCCTTCCAAACCCTTCCTATTGGAGGTTGATGCCTCCTCAGTGGGAGCTGGAGCTGTTCTTCTACAAAAAAATTCTTCCGGGCATGCTGTCACTTGTGGTTTTTTCTCTAGGACCTTCTCTCCAGCGGAGAGGAACTACTCCATCGGGGATCGAGAGCTTCTAGCCATTAAATTAGCACTTGAGGAATGGAGGCATCTGCTGGAGGGATCAAGTTTTCCTGTTATTATCTACTCCGACCACAAGAACCTCTCCTACCTCCAGTCTGCCCAACGGCTGAATCCTCGCCAGGCCCGGTGGTCTCTGTTCTTTGCCCGATTTAATTTTGAGATTCACTTTCGTCCTGCCGATAAGAACATTAGGGCCGATGCTCTCTCTCGTTCCTCGGATGCCTCAGAAGTTGAACTCTCTCCGCAACACATCATTCCACCTGACTGCCTGATCTCCACTTCTCCTGCCTCCATCAGGCAAACTCCTCCAGGAAAGACCTTTGTTTCTCCACGCCGACGCCTCGGAATCCTCAAATGGGGTCACTCCTCCCATCTCGCAGGTCATGCGGGCATCAAGAAATCTGTGCAACTCATCTCCCGCTTCTATTGGTGGCCGACTCTGGAGACGGATGTTGTGGACTTTGTGCGAGCCTGCACTATCTGTGCCCGGGATAAGACTCCTCGCCAGAAGCCCGCTGGTTTTCTTCATCCCCTGCCTGTCCCCGAACAGCCTTGGTCTCTGATTGGTATGGATTTTATTACTGATTTACCCCCTTCCCGTGGCAACACTGTTATTTGGGTGGTCGTTGATCGATTCTCCAAAATGGCACATTTCATCCCTCTTCCTGGTCTTCCTTCTGCGCCTCAGTTGGCTAAACAATTTTTTGTACACATTTTTCGTCTTCACGGGTTGCCTACGCAGATTGTCTCGGATAGAGGCGTCCAATTCGTGTCTAAA
The DNA here is from genome assembly GCF_029499605.1 of Hyla sarda. Lineage (NCBI taxonomy): Eukaryota > Metazoa > Chordata > Amphibia > Anura > Hylidae > Hyla > Hyla sarda. The sequence goes on from NC_079191.1 coordinate 238,030,263, forward strand.
TTCTGGAGGGCTCTCTGTAAACAACTCAAGATTAAATTAAATTTTTCTTCTGCATATCATCCCCAGTCCAATGGACAAGTAGAAAGAATTAACCAGATCTTGGGTGATTATTTGCGACATTTTGTTTCCTCCCGCCAGGATGACTGGGCAGATCTCCTTCCATGGGCCGAATTCTCGTATAACTTCAGGGTCTCTGAATCTTCCTCCAAATCCCCATTTTTCGTGGTGTACGGCCGTCACCCTCTTCCCCCCCTCCCTACCCCCTTGCCCTCTGGTCTGCCCGCTGTGGATGAAATTTCTCGTGACCTTTCCATCATATGGAGAGAGACCCAAAATTCTCTCTTACAGGCTTCATCACGCATGAAGAAGTTCGCGGATAAGAAAAGAAGAGCTCCTCCCGTTTTTTCCCCTGGAGACAAGGTATGGCTCTCCGCTAAATATGTCCGCTTCCGTGTCCCTAGCTACAAGTTGGGACCACGCTATCTTGGTCCTTTCAAAATTTTGTGTCAAATTAATCCTGTCTCTTATAAACTTCTTCCTCCTTCTCTTCGTATCCCTAATGCCTTTCACGTCTCTCTTCTCAAACCACTCATCCTCAACCGTTTTTCTCCCAAATCTGTTCCTCCCACTCCTGTTTCCGGCTCCTCGGACATCTTCTCTGTCAAAGAGATCTTAGCTTCCAAAAAGGTCAGAGGGAAAACTTTTTTTTTAGTGGACTGGGAGGGTTGTGGTCCTGAAGAGAGATCCTGGGAACCTGAGGACAACATCCTAGACAAAAGTCTGCTCCTCAGGTTCTCAGGCTCTAAGAAGAGGGGGAGACCCAAGGGGGGGGGTACTGTTACGCCGAGCGCTCCGGGTCCCCGCTCCTCCCCGGAGCGCTCGCTTCACTCTCCCCGCTGCAGCGCTCCGGTCAGATCCACTGACCCGGGGCGCTGCGATTCCGCTGCCAGCCGGGATGCGATTCGCGATGCGGGTAGCGCCCGCTCGCGATGCGCACCCCGGCTCCCGTACCTGACTCGCTCTCCCTCGGTCCTGTCCCGGCGCGCGCGGCCCCGCTCCCTAGGGCGCGCGCGCGCCGGGTCTTTGCGATTTAAAGGGCCACTGCGCCGCTGATTGGCGCAGTGATTCCAATTAGTGTCTTCACCTGTGCACTTCCCTATATCACCTCACTTCCCCTGCACTTCCTTGCCGGATCTTGTTGCCATTGTGCCAGTGAAAGCGTTCCTTGTGTGTTCCTAGCCTGTGTTCCAGACCTCCTGCCGTTGCCCCTGACTACGATCCTTGCTGCCTGCCCCGACCTTCTGCTACGTCCGACCTTGCTTCTGTCTACTCCCTTGTACCGCGCCTATCTTCAGCAGCCAGAGAGGTTGAGCCGTTGCTAGTGGATACGACCTGGTCACTACCGCCGCAGCAAGACCATCCCGCTTTGCGGCGGGCTCTGGTGAAAACCAGTAGTGGCTTAGAACCGATCCACTAGCACGGTCCACGCCAATCCCTCTCTGGCACAGAGGATCCACTACCTGCCAGCCGGCATCGTGACAACTGGATGCCTGCTGAAATCCTTCAGCAGGCATCCAGGGCAAACGCCGAGGGGGGCCATGTAGGCCCCCCATGTCGGCGATCGCCGCAAATCGCAAGGGAAATCGCCCTTGCGATCTGCGGCGATACCGGGCTGATCGGGTCTCTGGGACCCGACCGCCCGGTAATTTCGCATGATCCCGGCTGTCACAGACAGCCAGGACCATGCTGAAGTATCGGAGCGAGGTGGCAAGCCGGCCACCTCCTCCGATCCCCTGCGATCTGTCGGTTAGTGAACCGACCAATCGCAGGAGGGGGGGCGGTTACTTCCTCCCGTCCTGCCCGGCCCCTGAAAGTCCGGAGAGGACGGGAGGAAGACCGGAGGACGCGGCGGGGGACGGGGGAGTGCTGGGGACCGGCCCCGGTACTTACCTCGTCCCTGAAGACCCGGATCCCGGCGAGGAAGATGGCGGCGGCGGCGACAGGTGAGTTGATCTTCAGCCGCGGTCGGGCCCTTTACAGCAATGCACGTCGCCGTAAAGCGACATGCATTGCTGTAATAGGACCCTGTAAACTACAACTCCCAGCATGCCCAGACAGCCCTTGGCGTCTGGGCATGCTGGGAGTTGCAGTTTTGCAACATCTGGAGGTCCACAGTTTTTGGACCACTGTGCCCTTCCAGATGTTGCAAAACTACACATCCTCAGCATGCCCTTACTGTCCAGGCATGCTGGGAGTTGTAGTTCTGTAACATCTGGCCCTTCAGATGTTGCAGAACTACAACTCCCAGCATGCCTGGACAGTTTTGGCATACTGGGAGTTGTAGTTTTGCAACATCTGGAAGGGCACAGATTGGGAACCACTGTATTAGTGGTCTGCAAACTAGTCCTCCAGATGTTGCAAAACTACAACTCCAAGCATGCTGGGAGTTGTAGTTCGGCAACATCTGGCTCTAAAGATGTTGCCGAACTACTACTCCCAGCATGCCTGAGAATGTTTGGGAGTTGTGGTTTTGCAACAGCTGGAGGCACACTGGTTGGGAAACATTGTTTCCTAACTCAGTGTTTCCCAACCCGTGTGCCTCCAGCTGTTGCAAAACCACAACTCCCAAACATTCTCAGGCATGCTGGGAGTAGTAGTTTTGCAACAGCTGGAGGTCCCCCCCCTGTGAATGTACAGAGTACACTCACATGGGCAGGCGGCTTACAGTGAGTATCGGGCTGCAAGTTTGCAATGCAGCAAATTTTGCGCGGCAGCTCAAACTCGCTGTAACCCCCCCCCCGCCCGTGCGACTGTACCCTAAAAACACTACACTACACTACCACAAAATAAAATAAAAAGTAAAAAACACTACATATACACATACCCCTACACAGCCCCCCTCCCTCCCCAATAAAAATGAAAAACACCTGGTACGCCACTCTTTCCAAAATGGAGCCTCCAGCTGTTGCAAAACAACAACTCCCAGTATTGCCGGACAGCCGTTGACTGTCCAGGCATGCTGGGAGTTTTGCAACAGCTGGAGGCACCCTGTTTGGGAATCACTGGCGTAGAATACCCCTATGTCTACCCCTATGCAAATCCCTAATTCAGGCCTCAAATGCGCATGGCGCTCTCACTTCGGAGCCCTGTCGTATTTCAAGGCAACAGTTTAGGGTCACATATGGGGTATCACCGTACTCGGGAGAAATTGACTAACAAATCTTGGGGGGCTCTTTCTCCTTTCACCCCTTATGAAAAGGTGAAGTTGGGGTCTACACCAGCATGTTAGTGTAAAAAAAATAAACTTTTTACACTAACATGCTGGTGTTGCCCTATACTTTTCATTTTGACAAGAGGTAAAGGGGAAAAAAGCCCCCCAAAATTTGTAATGCAATTTCTCCCGAGTACGGAGATACCCCATATGTGGGCACAAACTGCTCTGGGGGCACACAACAAGGCCCAGAAGGGAGAGTGCGCCATGTACATTTGAGGTGATTTGCACAGGGGTGGCTGATTGTTACAGCGGTTTTGACAAATGCAAAAAAAAAAAAAAAAAACACATGTGACCCCATTTCGGAAACTACACCCCTCACGGAATGTAATAAGGGGTGCAGTGAGAATTTACCCCCCACAGGTGTCTGACGGATCTTTGGAACAGTGGGCTGTGCAAATAAAAAATGTTGTACAGCCCACTGTTCCAAAGATATGACAGACACCAGTGGGGGGTAAATGCTCACTTTACGCCTTCTTACGTTCCTCAAGGGGTATAGTTTCCAAAATGGTATGCCATGTGGGGGTTATTTTGCTGTTCTGGCACCATAGGGGCTTCCTAAATGCGACATGCCCCCCGAGCAAAATTTGCTCTCAAAAAGCCAAATATGACTCCTTCTCTTCTGAGCATTGTAGTTCGCCCGTAGTGCACTTCAGGTCAACTTTTGGGGTACCTCCATACTCAGAAGAGATGTGGTTACAAATTTTGGGGGGTATTTTCTGCTATTAACCCTTGCAAAAATGTGAAATTTGGGGGGGAAACACACCTTTTAGTTATTTTTTTTTATTTTTTTTTTACGTATGCAAAAGTCGTGAAACCCCTGTGGGGTATTAAGGCTCACTTTATTTCTTGTTACGTTCCCCGAGGGGTCTAGTTTCCAAAATGGTATGCCATGTGTTTTTTTTTTGCTGTCCTGGCACCATAGGGGCTTCCTAAATGCGACATGCCCCCGAGCAAAATTTGCTCTCAAAAAGCCAAATATGACTCCTTCTCTTCTGAGCATTGTAGTTCACCCATAGTACACCTCAGGTCAACTTATGGGGTACCTTCATACTCAGAAGAGATGGGGTTACAATATTTGGGGGGTATTTTCTGCTATTAACCCTTGCAAAAATGTGAAATTTGGGGGGAAACACACATTTTTGTGAAATTTTATTTTTATTTTTTTACATATGCAAAAGTCGTGAAACACCTGTGGGGTATTAAGGCTCACTTTATTCCTTGTTACGTACCTCAAGGGGTCTAGTTTCCAAAATGGTATGCCATGTGGGGGATTTTTGCTGTTCTGGCACCATAGGGGCTTCCTAAATGCAACATGCCCCCCAAAAACCATTTCAAAAAAACGTACTCTCCAAAATCCCCTTGTCGCTCCTTCGCTTCTGAGCCCTCTACTGCGCCCGCCGAACACTTTACATAGACATATGAGGTATGTGCTTACTCGAGAGAAATTGGGCTACAAATATAAGTATACATTTTCTCCTTTTTCCCCTTGTAAAAATTCAAAAATTGGGTCTACAAGAACATGCGAGTGTAAAAAATGGAGATTGTGAATTTTCTCCTTCACTTTGCTGTTATTCCTGTGAAACACCTAAAGGGTTAAAACGCGGACTGAATGTCATTTTGAATACTTTGGGGGGTGCAGTTTTTATAATGGGGTCATTTGTGGGGTATTTCTAAAATGAAGACCCTTCAAATCCACTTCAAACCTGAACTGGTCCATGAAAAATTGTGAGTTTGGAAATTTTGTGAAAAATTGGAAAATTGCTGCTGAACTTTGAAGCCCTCTGATGTCTTCCAAAAGTAAAAACACGTCAATTTTATGATGCAAATATAAAGTAGACATATTGTATATGTGAATAAAAAAAAAATTATTCGGAATATCCATTTTCCTTACAAGCAGAGAGCTTCAAAGTTAGAAAAATGCAAAATTTTCAAATTTTTCATAAAATTTGGGGATTTTTCACCAAGAAAGGATGCAAGTTACCACAAAATGTTACCACTATGTTAAAGTAGAATATGTCACGAAAAAACAATCTCGGAATCAGAATGATAACTAAAAGCATCCCAGAGTTATTAATGTTTAAAGTGACAGTGGTCAGATGTGCAAAAAATGGCCGGGTCCTGAGGTGTAAAATGGCTGGGTCCTTAAGGGGTTAAGGATGCAGGGTTTTTCAGTTTTTGCACTTTCGTTTTTTCCTCCTTACCTTTTTAAAATCACAACCCTTTCAATTTTCCTCCTAAAAATCCATATTATGGCTTATTTTTTGCGTCACCAATTCTACTTTGCAGTGACATTAGTCATTTTACCCAAAAATTCACGTTGAAACGGGAAAAAAATCATTGTGCGACAAAATCAAAGAAAATACGCCATTTTGTAACTTTTGGGGGCTTCCGTTTCTACGCAGTGCATATTTCAGTAAAACTGAGACCTTATCTTTATTCTGTAGGTCCATATGGTTAAAATGTTACCCTTCTTATATAGGTTTCATTTTGTCGTACTTCTGGAAAAAATCATAACTACATGCAGGAAAATGTATACGTTTAAAATTGTCCTTTTCTGACCCCTATAACTTTTTTATTTTTCCATGTACAGGGTGGTATGAGGGCTCATTTTTTGCGCCGTGGTTTGAAGTTTTTACTGATACCCTTTTTGTTTTGATCTGACTTTTTGATCACTTTTTCTTCATTTTTTAATGGTATAAAAAGTGACCAAAAATACGTTTTTTTAGACTTTGGAATTTTTTTACGTGTACGCCATTGACCTTGCGGTTTAATTATATATTTTTATAGTTCGGACATTTACGCACGCGGCGATTCCACATATGTTTATTTTTATTCAAACTTTTATTAGGGAAGGGGTTAAATTATCTTTATTAACACTTTTTTTTTTGCAGTGTTATAGCTCCCATAGGGACCTATAACACTGCACACACTGATCTCTTATGCTGATCACTGGCGTGTATTAACATGCATGTGATCAGTGTTATCGGTGCTTGACTGCTCCTGCCTGAATCTCAGGCACGGAGCAGTCATTCGCCGATCGGACACCGAGGAGGCAGGTAAGGGCCCTTCCGGTGTCCTGTAAGCTGTTCGGGTCGCTGAGATTTCCCCTCGGCTGTCCCGAACAGCCCGACTAAGCAGCCGGGATACTTTCATTTCAGACGCGGCGGTCAGCTTTGATCACCACGTCTGAAGGGTTAATACAGGGAATCACCGCGATCGGTGATGTCCTGTATTAGCCGCGGGTCCCGGCCGTTGATAGCCGCCGGGACCGACCCGATATGACTACGTGACCCCGTGGCATATCGCGGGAGCCTGCGGAGGACGTAAATATACGTCCTTCGTCGTTAAGGGGTTAAAGGGGAATTCCAGGCAAAACATTTTTCTATATATATCAACTGGCTCCGGAAAGTTAAACAGATTTGTAAATTACTTCTATTAAAAAATCTTAATTCTTCCAATAGTTATTAGCTTCTGAAGTTTTCTGTCTAACTGCTCAATGATGTTGTCACGTCCCGGGAGCTGTGCATGATGGGAGAATATCCCCATAGGAACTGCACAGCTCCCGAGACGTGAGTCATCAGAGAGCAGTTAGACAGAAAACAACAACTCAACTTCAGAAGCTAATAACTATTGGAAGGATTAAGAATTTTTAATAGAAGTAATTTACAAATCTGTTTAACCTTCCGGAGCCAGTTGATATATAAAAAAAAGTTTTGGCCTGGAATACCCCTTTAACCTTTTTGCTATTTATATAGTTAAAGAACATTTTGGGGTTAGTTTTACTCGCTTTGGCAATGAGTCTTTCTGTCTCTATTTTTGCGGCTTTTTTCTGTTTTTTACATATTCTACATTATTCTCTATGGCATTTTAATGCTTCTTCACTGTGGCTTCTTCACTGTGAGAGTTTAAGATATTTTTAATAGTCTCCCAATTAGTGTCACTATTCTTGTTTTTGAGGACATTATCCCATTTTATATTGTTAAGGGTTTCTCGGAGTTGATCAAACTTTGCCTTCCTAAAGTTCATTGTTTTGTGGCCCCTCGAGAGATTCCCTTATTGAAGAACAAGTTATAATGTATTATATTATGATCACAATTTCCTAGGTGTCCTTCTACTTGCACATTAGTTACTCTGTCAGGTCTGTTGGTTAATATTAAGTCTAGCAGGGCGCCCCCTCTGGTCGGGCCCTGCACCATTTGGGACAGATAATTGTCTTTAGCTATAGTCAGAAACCTGTTTCCTTTATGAGATTCACAGGTCTCAGTCTCCCAGTTTATATCAGGATAGTTAAAGTCCCCCATTATTATCACCTCTTTCTGATTTGCTGCCTCAGCAATTGATCTTCTGCCTCTTCAATTATGTTTGGTGGCTTATAACAAACACCTACCAGAATTATTTTAATTTTATCTCCATATAAATCTACCCATAATGACTCCACATTATCGTTTCCCTTCCATATATCCTCCCGCAGTGCAGGCTTCAGACTGGATTTTATATTAAGGCAAACTCCTTCCCCTTTCCGTTTTGTCTGATCCTTCCTGAATAGACTATAACCCTGTATGTTGACCGCCCAGTCACAGCTATCGTCCAACCAAGTCTCTGTTATACTCACTATGCCATAATTCTTCTCAGACATTGTCAACTACAGTTCGTCAGTTTTATTGGACAGACTTCTGGCATTAGTCAACATGCAATTCAATGATGTATGGTTTTTTTTCCCTATGAAGCCTATCCCTATTAACTATTATAATCCCTCCCTCCACCCCAGGTACATTAATAAGTCCCCCCTCTCTATTTACACTACCTTCCCCCCTCTATGTTGTAGGTTCCCTCCCCCCAGTCCCTAGTTTAAAAACTCCTCCACCCTTCTAGCCATCTTCTCCCCAAGCACAGCTGCACCCTCCCCATTGAGGTGCAGCCCGTCCCTATGGTAGAGCTGGTATCCAACAGCGAAGTCGGCCCAGTTCTCCATGCACCAGCTTCTGAGCCACTTGTTTACCCCCCTAAATGCCTGCTGCCTCTCTGGTGTGGCTCGTGGTACAGGTAATATTACCTTTGAGGTCCTTGCCTTAAGCTTGTGGCCTATGTCCCTGAAATCATTTTTAAAGGACACTCCACCTATCTCTTACTCTTTGCCAATATGTACCATGACTGCTGTGTCCTCTCCAGTCCCACCCAGCAACCTGTCATTCTGATCCGCGATGAGCAGGACTCGAGCGCAGGAAGACAACACACTGTTCGGCCATCCCGGTCTTTGTGACAGATTGCCATGTCTGTCCCCGTAATAATTGAGTCTTCCACTACCAGTACCTATCTGGCCTGCCCTGCACTCCTCCCTCCCTCCTTACTGGAGCAGACACCCACCTGGCGATCAGAGGCAGAGTCCTGCTGTAGTACTGCTAGCTCTGAAATGGCATCCCCCTCAAACTTGTTGGGGTCTGCCAGTTGTGGACTAGCCTCCCTGACACTTTTCCCTCTACCCCGTTTTCTGACTGTAACCCAGCTAACTGCCTGATTGTCCTGCAACTCTGTCCCACTATCCTCCCCCCACTTCTACCCCAGAGAGTACTTTCTCAGTGAGCAGGAGACTCCTCTCCAAGTTGTCAATGCGTCTCAATGTTGCCAGTTGCTCCTCTAGATCCAGGATCTGGGCTTCCAAATGAACAACTCGCACAACAATATGCACCCTCGGACTGCTGTTTAAGGATTCAATACATTGCGCAAGATTTACACCATACTGCGTTTTCCAACATGGAGGCCATCTAGTTATGGGGATTTCACAGATTAACAGCCAAAAATAGATAGTAACTATTAGAATTAAATTCTAAGTAGACCTTGTGAGTTAAAGTCTCTACAGTGTAAGTAAAGTAACACTCACAGCGATCTCAAACTCCTGCTTTCAAACTCTGAGTTTTATAACTCTCTTTCACTGCCTCTTTTCCAAAGCCCACTCAGACAGAGCATGCTCAGAATTGAGTCCCAAGCTAAGATTTATACACCTGTGACCAATCTACCCCTCCCCTAGAGGTAGAGTACAGAAAAGAAAAAAAAGAGTGAAAAGGCTGTTTAAAAATCAGTGATCCCTCTACGTGCAAATGTAAGTACTCACACAAGTCACTCCAGTTTCACAGATTCACTCTGCACAGCAGATATCTTTCAGTTTTATAACTCTCTTTCAATGTCTCTCTTTTAAAGCCCACTCAGACAACGTTCAGCTCACTTCTTTAATTTTTAAAAAGACCTTTGTAAAATGAAAGAAGCAATCTGATTGGTTCCTGTGGGCAACAGGGCAACTTTTCCTTTACATAGGTTTTGATAAATCTTCCCCAGTGTATTCCTTTTAATTGGGAGGTTGTGGGAGGCTTTATAAGAAAACTTAAAAATCTGTGTTTTTACTATTTTTCTTACAGACAGGTGTCTGAAATCATATTCAGTAAGCTAACAGGACACTTTTGCATCACAATTCTGTCTTTTAAGTGGGCCACTTGCATTAACCCCTTCCCGACCCATGACTTACATTGATGTCATGGGTCGGCTCCCATTCTACAAAGCGTGGACACGGCATGGCCCCGTGTAATAGCGGGTCGGGCCCAGCACCTAGCAATGGCTGGGACCCGTGGCCAATAGCTGTGCCGAGCACTATTAACCCTTTAGATGCATCGTTCAAATTTGATCGCCACTTCTAAAGTGAAAGTTAATAAGTGCCAGTTAGCTCTGGGGGCTATTCGGGTCTGCCGCGGTGAAATCGAGGCATCCCGAACAGCTGTAGGACACAAGAGTCCCCTTACCTGCCTCCTGGTGTCCGATTGCCGAATGACTGCTCAGTGCCTGAGATCCAGACATGAGCAGTCAAGCGGCAGAATCATTGAGCAATGTCCTATGGGATAACAATCCTCAATGTAAAAGATCAGTGTGTGCAGTCTGATAGCCCCCTTTCGGAGCTATAACATTGCAAAAAAAAAAAAAAGTTAATAAAGATAATTTAACCCCTTCCAAAATAAAAGTAAGAATCCCCCCCCCTTTCCATTTAAAAAAAAAAAAACAGTGTAAATAAAAATAAACATGTACAGTAGGGCACCCCAGGTAAAACTTTGTATTAATGTGCATAAAGAAGCCAAGGAAAGATGGAAAAATCTCCAAAAGGCATCAAATTAGATTAGACAGTCTTATAATATGTCAACAAAAGTTAGATTTTATTTCCATCATTTACATCTGCAAAAGTTTGGGCACCCTGCAGAATTTTTAGCATGCACTGCCCCCTTTGCAAAGCTGAGACCTGCCAGTGTCATGGATTGTTCTCAATCATCATCTGGGAAGACCAGGTGATGTCAATCTCAAAGGTTTTCAATGCCCAGACTCATCTGACCTTGCCCTAACAATCAGCACCATGGGTTCTTCTAAGCAGTTGTCTAGAAATCTGAAACTGAAAATAGTTGACGCTCACAAAGCTGGAGAAGGCTATAAGAAGATAGCAGGATTGTGAGAAAAACAATTCAAAACCCACGTTTGACTGCACAATCTCTCCAGAAAGATCTGGCAGACACTGGAGTTGTGGTACACTATTCCACTATAACGAGATACTTGTACAGATATGGTCTTCATGGAAGAGTCATCAGAAGAAAACCTCTTCTATGTCCTCACCACAAAAATCAGCATTTGAACTTTGCAAATTAACATATAGACAAGCCTGATGCATTTTGGAAACAAGTTCTGTGGACAGATGAGGTTAAAATAGAATTTTTTGGTCGGAATGAGCAAAGGTACGTTTGGAGAAGAAGGGGAACAGAATTTAATGAAAAGAACCTCTGTCCAACTGTTAAGCATGGGGGTGGATCAATCATGCTTTGGGGTTGTATTGCAGCCAGTGGCAAAGGGAACATCTCATGAGTAGAAGGAAAAATGGATTCAATATAATTTCAGCAAATTTTGGATGCTAACTTGATGCTAACCATCTCTGAAAAAGCTGAAGTTAAAGAGAGGAAGGCTTCTACAAATGGATAATGATCCTAAACACACCTCAAAATCCACTGGGGATTACATCAAGAGGTGTAAACTGAAGGTTTTGCCATGGCCTTCAGAATCTCCTGACCCCAACATAATTGAAAATCTATGGATAGACCTAGAGCAGTGCGTGACAGACCGCCCAGAAATCTCAAAGAACTGGAAGACTTTTGTAAGGAAGAATGGGCAAAGATACCTCAAACAAGAATTGAAAGACTATTGGCTGGCTAGAAAAAGGGTTTACAAGCTGTGATAATTTCCAAAGAGGGCAGTACAAGATATTAACTCTGCAGGGTGCCCAAACTTTTGCAGATGCCATTTTTTTGGTTTCTGTTATTTTGAAAGTGTAAATGATGGAAATAAAATCTAACTTTTGTTGACGTATTATAAGAATGTCTAATCTGTAATTTGATGCCTTTTGGAGATTTTTCCATCTTTCCCAAAATTTTGATCCCCACTGTAGGGTATCGCCGCGGGTGGAAATGTCCGAATTATAAAAATATATCATTAATTAAACCGCACGGTCAATGGCATACGTGCAAAAAAATTCCAAAGTCCAAAATTGCATATTTTTGGTAACTTTTTATATCATGAAAAAATTTATAAAAAGCAATCAAAAAGTCCGATCAATACAAAAATGGTATCTCTAAAAACTTCAGATCACGGCGCAAAAAATAAGCCCTCATAACGCCACGTATGCGAAAAAAAAAAGAAAAAAAGTTATAGGGGGTCAGAAGATGGTAATTTTAAAAGTATAAATTTTGCTGCATGTAGTTATGATTTTTTCCAGAAGTACGACAAAATCAAACCTATATAAGTAGGGTATCATTTTAATTGTATGGGCCTACAGAAGATAAGGTGTCATTTTTACCAAAAAATGTACTGTGTAGAAACGGAAGCCCCCAAAAGTTACAAAATTGTGTTTTTACTTCAATTTTGTCGCACGATGATTTTTTTCCATTTCGACGTAGATTTTTGGGTAAAATGACTGATGTCACTACAAAGTAGAATTGGTGGTGCAAAAAAATAAGCCATCATATGGATTTTTAGGAGCAAAATTGAAAGTGTTATGATTTCTAAAAGTAAGGAGGAAAAAGCAAAAGTGCAAAAACAGAAAAACCCCGGGAAATAAAGGGGTTAAAGGGGTACTCCGGTGGAAGACATTTTTTTTTAAAATCAACTGGTGCCAGTAAGCTAAACAGATTTGTAAATTACATCTATTTAAAAATCGTAATCCTTTAAGTACTTATCAGCTGCTGTATGCTACACAGGAAGTTATTTTCTTTTTTAATTTCCTTTCTGCCTGACCACAGTGCTCTTTGCTGACATCCCTGTCAATTTTAGGAACTGTCCAGAGTAGGAGCAAATCCCCAAAGCAAACCTATCCTGCTCCGGACAGTTCCTGACATGGACAGAGGTGTCAACATAGAGCACCGTGGTCAGACTGAAAATAACTACCGTACACAACTTCCTCTGTAGTATACAGCAGCTGATAAGTACTGGAAGGAATTAAGTTTTTAAATAGAAGTAATTAACAAATCTGTTCAACTTTTTGCCACCAGTTGATTTAAAAGAAAAGGTCTTCCAGTTTAGTACCGCTTTATGTAGTTAGTACCCCATTTTTATTTATACCCCCATATGTTGCAGATTTTTGGGCACTAAAAAAGGTACTATGTCACCTTTCCTGCATGTTTCCTCACTGAATCTCTGCAGCTTTCTTCCTCAGTGAATAAATCTGCATCAAAATCCACACAGATTTCAGGTGCACAGATTTTGAGTCAGAATCTTTCCACCTTAAAAATTTGCCATGTGAACAAGCCCAAAGGCTCTGGGGCATTATGCCATTCAGATTATGACACAGCACAAAAGTCCAAATTGAAAAATGAATATTAAGAAAAGAGCCTTGCTATGAAATTCTGCAATGAACCAATGTTGTACTGCTCTACTATTCATGCAGCAGTTGACTAACTGTATAATTATTACTCAGCCTCACTGACTGTTCATTTTATTTTAGAAAATACAATACCATGGACTTCGGATGCCAGAATTTCACATTTTGGAATGCCCCATTCCAGAGGTTAAGATTTTCTATATTACTTTATATATTTGTCAAAAACGTTTCCTTTTTAGGGATTAAATATGGTACCAAACCAGTGTGTTTTTATTTTTTAAGTTTTGTGTAGGAAAATTGGAAAAATTTGGTTAAAATGCATATTTGCTCCTTTTTTCCCATTAGTCATTTTTTTAATTAGTTTTATCTTTATTTTATGCTTCTTACATATTAAAACAGATCAGTCCATCAATATTGATTTACAATAGAAAATAAACATAACTTCCCTCCCCCCCCCAAAAAAAAAAAAAAAATACAAAACAAAAACCCTGAAGTTTTGCCCCTCTTTTCTTAATTTTCATCCACTTTCTTCTCTCTTTCCCTCTTACCCAGCTCATCCAAGTTTTCAGAAATTTCTTCTGCCCATTAACATTCATTTTTGCAAGATACTACTCACATTTAGCTACCCTCTGTATCAAGTTTTCCCATTCTTTTATTTAAAGGAGTACTCTGGTGCAGACAACTCCTGCTTCTTCCTGCAAAAAAATTTAAAATAAACCATCACTCACCTTCCTGGGTTCCCGCGGAGCGCCACTACAGCTGATCGGTCCTCCGGTCCATCTTCTTCATACTTCCGTGTGAACGAAGCGTCAGCGTCACATGGCGCTCAGCCTATTATAAGCCGAGGCAGAACATCACGGCGGCCGGCAATAGGCTGAGCGCCATGTGACGCTTCGTTCACCCGGAAGTATGAAGAAGATGGACCGGAGGACCGATCAGCTGTAGTGGCGCTCCGCGGGAACCCAGGAAAGTGAGTGATGTTTATTTTAATTTTTTTTGCAGCCCGGGTAGGACGGAGCAGGAGTAGTCTGCTGCAGAGTACTCCTTTAAGGTACTTTTTCAGAAATCCAAACTATTAGTATCATTAATTTAGCAGAAAATCTGAACTTTAGAAATCAACACTGCATTAGATCCTGCCAGTTCTTTTCCCCCAATCTAGCAAATTCAAATGAGAATGGAGGGAACTTTCCTAATTTAACATCTTTATAACATATTTTCTTTGGTAATTTAACATAACTACCGTATATACTCAAGTATAAGCCGAGTTTCTCAGCACGATTTTTTGTGCTGAAAACGCCCCCCTCGGCTTATACTCGAGTGAACCAAAAAAAAAAGAAAAAAGAAAAAATATCACTTTAGGCATACCCGTGGGGGGGGGAGGTGGGCCAGGCCGTCCATCTTCACTGAAGGGACCGTCCGCATTCCAGTGGGGAGTGTGAGCTGTACCGGGCCGTCCATCTTAACCGGGAGGCACTCTTCTCCGCTCCGGGCTGTCCATTTTCACTGCAGGGACCATCCGCATTCCGGTGGGAGGGTGAGCCGATACGGGCCGTCCATCTTCCCTGGGAGGCCCTCTTCTCCGCTCCGGGCCGTCCCCGGACTTGTGATGCTGCATTGACGCTGCTGTGCAAGGATGTCCGTGCTGGGCAGACATTTGACGTCAGGGGCGTCCCTGTGCACAGACGTCTGCTGCGCACGGACGTCCCTGCGTGGTGGCGTCAATGCAGCGTCACTAGTCCGAGGATGGCCCGGAGCAGAGAAGAGGGCCTCCCGGTGAAGATGGATGGCCCGTACCGGCTCACCCTCCCACCGGAATGTGGACAGTCCCTGCAGTGAAGATGGACAGCCCGGCTCACCCTCCCTGGACGGTCCCTGCAGCTACAGGAGCAACAACTGGGGAGGTGAGAAGATAACGAAAGGGGGGGTCTGGATGATGACAGGGGGTCATATGGACAGGGGGGGATATTGACAGGGGGGTCTGGATGATTATAGGGGTTGGAGGATGATGGATGATGACTGGGGAGGGGGGGATGATGACAGGGGGGATGATGTATTTCCCACCCTAGGCTTATACTCGAGTCAATAGGTTTTCCTGGGTTTTTGGGGTGAAATTAGAGGCCTCGGCTTATATTCAGGACAACTTATACTCGAGTATATACGGTAGTTTAATTTGTGAACACTTATCCCCTATCCGCAGGATAGGTGATACACGTCCGATCACGGGTATGGGGGCCCCGGAACTGCCGCAGCTCTGAGCAGTCAGAAAGACCCGCCCCTCCCTTCAGCTCTATGGGAGATGCGGGGATGCACGAAAGCTGCATCTCTGCCTCTCCCATAGAGATACATGGAGGGGCATGTCGGCCGCGGCGTCATGCTGCGGCCGACACAAATTCTGCAAGGGGAGAGCCGAGGCAGAGCCTGGCCCCATACAGGGGGTTAAAGCAATCGGACCCCCGCAATCAGACACTTATCCCCTATCCTGCGGATAGGGGATAAGTGTTCTATGGCTGCAGTACTTGTAAGAACTCAAAAGGTACAGTGTCCATTTTAGGACATCGTCAGTTGTCAGCCATACCTCCGTCCTCCGTCAGGCAAAACAGCATCCCGCCTCCTCCCTCGGACCAATCACCGTAAGTCGTCAGCTGCAACTACGTCTTCCGTCAGGCAAAACAGCGCCCCCCCCTCCTCCCTCGGACCAATCGCCATCAGTCATCACCCGCAACTCTGTCCTCCTTCAGGCAAAACAGTGTCCCGCCTCCTCCCTTGGACCAATCGCCATCATCCTGCAGCCACAACTCCCTCATCCAAAACGCAGTCATGCCTCAGACGATTCTCCCTCAGACACAACTTCCTGCCACATAGCAGAGCCGACGCTGCACAGCACTGTATAGCAGAGCCGACATTGAAAAGCATGTACAGCAAAACCCGTATAGCAGAGAGCAGATACTGACTCAGCTCTGCTACACAGCAGGAAAGTTTTTCGTCTGAGGGATGACAGAGTTTTGGATGAGAGACTTTAGGATGACAAAGGAGGGAGGAGGGAACTGCGGCTGACGCCATACGGAGATTGGTCCGAGGGAGGAGGCGGGACGCTGTTTTGCTTGACGGAGGACGGAGCTACGGCTGTCAACTGAAGATGTCCTAAAATGGACACCGTATGAAGGGTTAAATCTCTGATGTTTGGCTTGGCCTGGTTGCTTGGCCAAGCCTCAACACCTGTGGGCTGAGCATTTAATTCCAGTCTCTGTAATCTTGATATTGATCTTGGCTTGGCTTTGACTTTTCTTCTGCTTATGTGAATCGGTACCTTGATAATCTCCTGATGCTGACTCAGCTACTTTAAATCTGTCTGTGTGTGTTTAGTTTTTTATATTTCTGTTAGTTTTGCGTGCCTCCAGCTGTTTCCCGACACCTACCATATTGTATTTTATGGTTTTGACTTCGACTGTCCCTGCACGTATTATAGGAAGGGGCCACCTTCGTGGTTGTGGACCCGTTGTTTACGACGGGTACGCAAGAAGGCAGGGACAGAGGTTGTGGGCAAGATTAAAGCTGCACTCTATCCCTGCCCAATGTGACAGTACTCCTTTATGCGGCACAAAGCACCTATGTACAGAAATTTTTATTGTAGGCATAAGAGCAAATAGGGGTATGGCCGGGAAGACAAAAGCTAGGGAGAAGGTAAATGTACGTGAATTTGATATAATGTACATTCTCACATTTATTACTATTGACATGCATTAGTCACGCTCAGACAAAGCAAAAAAAAAAAAAAAATCTACAATTGGAAAATTTGAACAAATTAGGAAAAGGATTAGGTTTGAGTACCTGGTTATCTTTAATAAAAAAAATCTAGGTTATATTTTCGCTTAAAATGTACATACTTTGTTAGTTATACGTAATTGCACTTTAAGTGGCTTACCTCTACAGGACGTAAAAGGGTATCTTTGTATAACCGTATGCGCTCATCAACATTTTCAGGGAAGTCTTCAGGTCTATACACAAGCTGGCGTAAAATATCTTTAGAATTGTCAAATTCTTCTTCCTACATAAAAAGAAACAACAAACAACACTTATTGTTATGGGACAATCTGCATGTAAATGATTTTGTTTCCCTGAAGAATACAACTTAAACTGCCTACAATGTTGTATAGATAGTATGACAGACACATAGGGGAGAATTATCAAAACCTATGCACAGGAAAAGTGTAGCAGTCGCCCATGGCAACAAATCAGATTGCTTCTGTTATTTTCCATCGTTTTTTTTTTATTTGTATTATTTTTTAAATAAAAGAAGCAATCTGATTAGCTGCTATGGGCAGCTCCTCTACTTTTCCTCTGCACAGGTGTTGATAAATCTCACCTAAAGTACCTTGGTTTTGCACTGTTTTTTGAATAGCTGATCCCATAAGCTTCTGGGTTCAATCCCTAGATATAAGAGTTAGTTATTTAAATTTTTAATTTTTTTTTAAAGGAGTTTCACTAGGGATTTTTAAAATAATAATAATTATTTATTTATTTTGTATGGAGTCAAAAATAAATATAGAGGGAAGGGAAACATTTTACATACTTAACCATACAGGTGAAGACTGCATGATGATAACAATATTGGGAGATTACAAGAGATGATGCTCTCAGACAGTTAGAGAATAGAACGGAATCCACATCCTCCCGATGGGGGTGGGAGTGGGGGGGGGGGGGGCAGAGAGATCTGTGGTCGGGGTGTGCGGGCATTTAGAGTACTTTTCAGGGCTGAAGTAAATTAGTGTGGGTCAGTGTGTAAAGGACGGGAGCTGCGACTTTTGTGCGACTTTCAGAGAAAAGTCGCACATCATGAATTGATAACCACTGGATAAAAATAGTCGAAACCACTGCAAACTGTAGTTCAGTTTCGGATTTGATCTATGGCTATTGTCGCTCAAAAGTCGCAGAAGAAGTGACAGACTTTTGATGCGACAATTTTAGATACAAAAAAAGGATCTTTAAAGCTTGATTAATTCCCCTCTATGTGTGGGCCATTTTTCACCGTACTGGTAAAATAGGTTTTATTTTATTTTACTACTTAAAGCTTGATTAATTCCCCTCTATGTGTGGGCCATTTTTCACCGTACTGGTAAAATAGGTTTTATTTTATTTTACTACTTAAAAAAAAAATTATAACTACATGCATCAAAATTTGTATGTGTAAAATTGTCATCTTCTGACCCCTATAACTTTTATTTTTCCATATACAGGGATGTATGAGGGCTAATTTTTTGTGGCGTGACCTGAAGTTTTTATGGGTACCATTTTTGTTTTGATGTGAATTTTTGATTGCTTTTTATAAAAAATTTTAGGGTATACAAAGTGACCAAAAAAGGCAGTACTCAGCAATACATGTTGGCATCACTTTTTGAAAGGATGCTGGCGTATACCCCAAACATAAGGGGAAATGTACATATTTACAAACATGTTCACAAAAAATATGATTAACATTTGTTAGAAAACCTGCATAGCATGAACTAAACCGTATATTTAAAGTTACAGAAATTCCTATACATAAAATAAGCCACAAATGCATATTTTTAAGCGTGTAGTACACGTTAGAGAGCACAAAGCAAGTCAATTACATTCCTAAGTAACCGTAACATAATAGGAAAGAGATGATTACAAATTTAAAGCATTACTGTTATTAAACAAGTTTTGACAAAAGTTGGGGTCGCAGTAAGTCTTCCCCTGCATTGGCCAGTTATAAGCTGTTGAAGTGTGCGGCATTGCGCTCCACTCCCTGCCTAATTGGCAGATCCAAACTCCAAATCCCACTGGTCTTTAGATCCAGGAGCAACTGACCCAACCTATCCCCCAGAATCTTAGTAAAGCGTTTCAAATCAGAAACCAGTAACAAGATTGGCAATAACTTGCACAATCAGTGTTATGTAAGAGTCCAGCATATAGGAGGGAGTCCTCTTACTTTAATGTATACATATATATATATATATATATACATACACATACATACACACACTGTATATATATATATATATATATATATCTACATATTTGGCTTTGAAACACTAAATTGTGAATCATTAATGGAAAATGCCATTACTCTGCTTGTAATCTGTTGTAATCCAGTGTACTGTAATGATGTTACCTCTTCTTCTAGCTCCTCTTCCTCTCCTTCTTCCCCCTCTTCTTCTCCATCCTGAGGCTTCTTTTTTTCCTTTAGAGCAGGATCCCATTCTTTACGCTTATAAATTCTGCCTGTTTCTGGATCTTGCTTAAATCCACTTAGCCTTCTGATCAAGTCTTTATCTGGACACTTTTATTGTACATAGAAAAAATAAATATTAAATGTCCAGTACTCATCATACTGTGTTTATTGACATAAGCTGGATTCATGTGCATCTAGTGTGTCGGTACCACTGTGCTGCGTGGTGATTTGCCATGCAGCAGACTACAGTTGCATTAAAACCCAGTCCTATGGGGGGGGGGGGGGGGTCATCCAATATCTTACATTTTTTTTATGCAGGGTGGGGACAGGGGAAAAAACATTGTAAATTTGATGCTGCAGTCAATTATTGTCTTAAATGGTCATGTACCCTATATTCAGGAAGAGATCGATAAGGTCAGGGATTGGCTGCAGCATCTCATGCACAGTGTATGCAACGAAGGGTGAGTAAACTTTAATAATATTTTTAACCAAGTTGAAGCCTTTAAAAAAAAATTCTTAAAGCATCCCTGCCATTTGCAAAAACATTATATAGAATGTAGATTATAACATTGTGTATATTTGTAATATACATTGGTTAAAAAGGTGTACATTTTTGCATGAAAAAAATGATGTCTTGTTCATACAGCTATTGCCTGTGTGTGCAGAGACAAAATATAGGAAGGGAGGGCAGGACGAGCAGGGCTGTGTGAGCTGAGGCTCTGTGAAACACCCAAGAATGATTGGCCAACAAGAAGCCTGCACAGAGCCCGGTTTGTCCTGCCCACACTTCCAGTATTTTGTCTCCGCACAGAGACACACAGGCAATAGCTGCAGAGACAGGACAGCATGTTTTCACCCAAACATATTTTTTTTTTTTTACCAATGTATATTACAAATATTCATATAATGTTTTTTATTTACATTATATAAAAAGTTTTTGCAAATGACAGTGCCCAATGGAAAAACTAATAGCAAATACCTTTCAAATAAAAAATAACACATATATAATTGGTTTTTATGCTACACTGAAACACTCTTAGGGTCTATTCACACGTACAGTATTCTGCGCAGATTTGATGATCCTGCGCATCAAATCACGCGTCAAATCTGCAAAAGATACTGTACGTGGGAATAGATCATTAAAAAGTATATAGGTCTCAGATTTCATGATAGAGCAGATTGAGTGGAGAGATGAAGGTGGCACCATTCTATAGAAGTAAATGGCATGTATTTTCACTGGATTTTTAGGCTTATCTCCAGGATGCAACCCAGCACTAAAAAACACGATAAGGTGGTACATAACAAGAATCCAAAACTTCACTTTAAATATTAATATAGCATTTTTTATATATTAATATATTTTTTTAGGATATTGCTGTATTTTACAGCTGAAACAAACTATTAGCCACCTGGATCACAGCTAATAGGAACTGTGGCATGAAGGCGGTTAGACAGAGGGGGGGGGGGTCTCCCTCCATTACCTGATCCACCCTTCAAGCAATATATTGTTAGGGTGTTGCTGGGTTGTCATGGCAACTGATGAACGATTACACCCTACCATTGCCAGGGTTTAAACATTAAAAGTCCACATCACATAGACATCCAGGCGGTCAGTAATTAATTCTGAACAGACGTTCTGGGATGTATGGCAGCAGCATGGAAATCATGCCACTGCTAGAGCAGAGAGACAGGTATTGTCAGGTATTGTCTGTATGTATTATACAGTATATGGAGCCATCAGGCTATTCTGTATCCACTCTGCAGCTCAGCAAAGATGATACAGAGAAGGAGCCTGCAGAGAGGTAACCAAGGAGAAAAATGCCATATACTAGTTACATAATTGTCAGAAACAGCTGAAACTGAAAAGTCACCTGAAATGACATTTACACATCAGTTTTACCACAAAGTATTTAATAAAAAAAAAAAAAAAAAAAAACACATCCCTGCCAAAAAATAGCAGAACTGTGTTTTTCTTTTTTCATTATATATATATAAAAATTTTGTTTGATTCTTAATACATTAAATCATATAACATGCCACTAATAAGTACAACTCATTCTGCAAGTAACAAGGCTTTATAGGAGTATGTTGACATTATATTTTTTTGTGGAATAACCCCTTCAATTAAAATAACCAAGTTCTTATTATTGATCCAAAAGGATAGTGTTCATAGAAAAAAAAAAAGATGCCCAAAATGCTACTGACCCCAGTGACTTCAGGTAGTGCCATTATTAGTCGACATTACAGAATCCCATCAGAATAATCTCCGATTACCTTTATATTGATGATAACATCAGGCTTTAGTTTAAATTTTTTTATTAATTCAATCTGTTGTGGAATCTTTAGGAATTCTTCACAGAGGGATGGCAGACCACAAAGCACATAGCCTAAAATAAGGATAAAAAAAAATCAAGTTATTTTAAATAAACTGTCTTATGTCTACTGGCTTTGCCCCTCGGTCTCACCCCTTTTTTTTGCTCTTAACACCATTTTATGGATTGTTACAGTCAACACTGAATGGTTTCAGCCTACAGGCAGCCTTGCTCAGCAAGCAGCTCAGATGAAAGATTGAAGAGCTGCTGCTGGAGCCTGTGAATGGGATTATGGAAGTTATCAGTCTACCCTGACTTAGTGTAACTTAAATTAGACAGTTAAAAATTGTGCTAGATTTATCATAGTGGCTCATGCTGATTGATAAATCGAGTACATCTGTAGGCAGTCTAGTGTAAGTTTAGGTCAACTATTATTGTGTCGGTGCATGGCATTGTATTTAAGTCATGCCACTTTTCACAGAGCCATGTCCATTATCCAGTAAACCAAGACCCGTTGTCAGTAGCATCCAAAAAGTGTCTAAAGGTAGGTTCACACGTATTGTATACATGTGTTCCACTATTCACACTGATTTACACAGAATAAAATCTTTTCAGTATACAGTACATGTTGTTTTAGGGTACGTTCCCACACGGCGTATTTTGCTGCGTATTTGCTGCGTATTTGCTGCGTATTTTCCTACCCATTGACTTCAACAGAGAAAATAAAATACGCAGCAGCAAATACGCAGCAAATACGCCGTGTGGGAATGTACCCTTAGAAAAGTTTTTGGTGCAAATTGTGCCACATTTCTGGCACATCCTGTTTTATTTATCCCCCACAGCTGAAAGACCCAATGTGACCTCCCAAAATTAAAAAGCAAATAAGTAGGGTGGCAGTTGTAGTGCTATGAGAACACAGAGTTGGACAAAGCTTATGTACAAATGTGACAATTATATGAAAATATCAGCTGTGCCCTAACACTGTGCAAACCTACACTCAACCCTCTAATTTGTATGGGGTAACCAAACACTCCATTGCAGCAGAGATGGTGGAACAGCTGTGTGTGTGAGTGTGTATCACTTGACTAGGAAGGAGATGGCACCCCTTTGACTATTGGAGGAAGGCAAGGGAGCAATAAAAAAATAATGCTCTGGGCAATTTTCTGCTTGGAAACCCTGTGTCCTGGCATTCACATTGGCCCAGATTTATCAAACTACTAGCTGAGTACCCGGCGTCCCATTCTAATCCTTGTTGGGGAAGAAAATCAACAAAGTAGGAAGCTTTTGACTTCATATCCCATCCTCATATATTGTTGTCATATTCAACCCCATATCCCGTCCTCATATCCAGTCCTCCTATCTCGACCTCCTATCCCGACCTCCTATCCCGTCCTCCTATCTCGACCTCCTATCCCGACCTCCCACCTGTAATATGTTTACCAGGTATTGAAATATCTCCAGCCGTACAGAAGTTATACGGGAACATACATTTCCCATTGATTTGCATGGGACCTTAAACAAAAACCCTGACCCTCACAAATGGGGGTAGTTAAGGGTTAAATTAACTATCCTACATTTTAAGTGGAGATATAAGTAAAATGTGACCAAGTATTATCGAAATATCTCCAGCCGTTTGGAAGTTATGCAGTAACATGCATTTCCCATAGACTTGTATGGGACTTTAAACAAAAACCCTGAACCTGGCAAATGGGGGTTAGTAAGGGTTAAATTACCTATCCTATGTTTGTTGTTGACATATAAGTAACATGTGTGCCAAGTTTTATGTTAATATCTTTAGCCGTTTGGACGTGATGCTGGAACATACACACATACACACATTGGGGGAGATTTATCAAAACCTGTCCGGAGGAAAAGTTGCTGAGTTGCCCATAGCAGCCAATCAGATCGCTTCTTTCATTTTTAACACGGCCTCAGCAAAATGAAAGACGCAATCTGATTGGTTGCTATGGGCAACTTTTCCTCTGGACAGGTTTTGATAAATCTCTTCCATTGAGTTTCATATATGAGAAAAAGTGGAGTGATTTCCCCACAGCAACCAATCACAGCTCAGCTTTCACTTAACCAGAGCTCATTAGCTGAGCTGTAATTGGTTGCTGTGGGGAAATCTCTCTATTTTTTCTCTCAAACAGTTTGATGAATCAGGGCCATAGATGTTACTTTGACGTGTTACACCTACCTAAATATTGCCACAGACTACACTTTTTTTTATGGCACTAGCATCCCTTAATGTCAGTGATCTTTTTCATCAGGACACCACACCCTGTCTTACTGCCAACATTTTTCTGAAATGGGTCAAGGAACAAGACAATGAGTTCAAGGTATTGACTTTGCCTACAATATTTTCCAATCTCCATCTGACCGAAGGTTTGTGCTGGGGCCATTTTAATCCGGGCTAACAAGCAGGGACAAACAACCACAGATCTTGCTGATCGGCACTCATTACTAAGCCTTCACAAGAGTCAACCAATTGGGCGGCCATTAAGATTCATCATTATAGGCATCACATCACCTGTTTAAACAGGACAATACACAGCTGGCTGGTAATTATTTTATTGGTTGCACAAAGATCAAATTAGCCAACGAACGAGCATTTTATACAGGACAATTATCAGGAATGAGCATTCTTGGGAATGTTGATCGGCCTATGTAAAAGGGCCTCAAAGATCCAAATCATACAGGCCCCACCTCGGTCCCAACTCATAACGTGCAGAACTGAAAGGGGTACTCCCGTGGAAAACTTTTATTTTTAAATCAACTGGTGCCAGAAAGTTAAACAGGTTTGTAAATTACTTCTAATAAAAAATCTTAATCCTTCCAGTACTTTTTAGGGGATGTATACTACAGAGGAAATGCTTTTCTTTTTGGATTTCTCTTCTGTCACGACCACAGAGCTCTCTGCTGACCTCTGCTGTCTATTTTAGGAACTGTCCAAAGCAGCATATGTTTGCTATGGGGATTTTCTCCTGCTCTGGACAGTTCCTAAAATGGACAGCAGAAGTCAGCAGAGAGCACTGTGGTCGTGACAGAAGAGAAATCCAAAAAGAAATGCATTTCCTCTGTAGTACACAGCCCCTAAAAAGTACTGGAAGGATTAAGATTTTTTTTAATAATAGTAATTCACAAATCTGTAACTTTCTGGCACCAGTTGATTTAAAAAAAAAAAAGTTTTCCACGGGAGTACCCCTTTAAAGGACCTTAAAATCTTGTAAAGTGCATGCTTTGACTGATCAGAGCTGTTTTGGCAGTATGGGGGACATAAATAATATTAGACAAATGGTTTTACAGTGGTGATATATAGCTGAACAATTTATTACACTTGCAATTTGCATGCTAAATGACCACGGACAGTGCATTGCACAGTTTATCTAGACTTGTTGATGGCGGTATGGTCTTACTTTTTATTCTCAAACATCTCTATAAGAAAAATGGTTAAGAAATGATGAATAAAACATGCAGAAACTGTATCAAAACAGCACAGCATGATAAATGATATGCCTTGCATAGGATAACACATTACCATGGTGGGCAACTTCTGCAGAATTTATCTTGTCCACTATTAGCTGTATTATCAATTCATCTTGTACACTTTGACCCTTGTAAAGGAGGTTTTGAATCTGCAAAGAAAATCACATAGCAAAAGATATTGTAAGGAACTGTACATGTCTGACCAGCATGTGTAGCTTGCATTTTAGCCTTCATATGTTTCTCAGTTTGTAAATCCAGTTTTTTAGATATCATCTTTTATTTTTATTCAATGCATGTGACCATGATGTTTTTCTATACTATAGTATTCCACATATCTGTAAAAAGGTAGTAGTTTTAGGATTCTAGCATGCATAGGTTTTTGAGGTACTGTCATTCAGTCTTGAACTTGCTAAACCCAGCAGCCTGTCAGTGCCATAGATAATGAATGGAGTGGCGAGCCGCATGGAGCAATAGGTGCTCAAGACCCGATTCTAGTGACCGTAGGGATCCCAGAGGTGGGTTTCCAGTGATCAGATACTTATCACCTATCCTTTGGATAAGTGGTAAATATTGTTTGAAAGACAACAGCTTCAATTAAGTTGACCAGCACAACAAAAAGAAGCAAATCACACATAGAGTGGACAGAAAGATGCTTCTAAAGGTACTGACTGATATGATGCTGCTGCATAGTGACAGACATGAGATGCTGCTCTGTATAGACTGACAGACAGAATGTGTTGTATACAGACTGACAGACATGATGACAGTACATGTTGTATGTACATTTACAGGTATATACGGACAGACATGATGATATTTTTCTGTATACAGACATGATGAGGAGATGCTGCAGTATACAGTAACATGCAGTATACAGTAAAACAGTCTGTTTGACAGTTTTTGGTTTACCGACCACTTCCAGCTACAGAAGTGGGACCCGCATCAAACAGATATTTATGGTACATCTTGTAGATATGCCATACATGTTAGAGATGGAAATAACCCTTTAATATATGTGTGCAGGTTTATTAACCTGAACTTCAGTACGTTTTTCATCAAAAAGCCAACCCACATTTTTGGTTTCTGTATTTAGAACTAGTATTGTAACGTCTGAAATCCTTGCTGGCTGCCCTAGGAGCTTACATAGATTTAGGCTAAAATGTATGCCTGGGAGATGGCTGGGATGATGCTCCCTTATCACTTAGCTCCACCCACTTTTTAAATATTGGCACATAAGGCATAAAACCTCTTAAGGGTACGTTCACACGTACACAGATTTAATGCACAGGATTTTATGCTGCAGATTTCAATGTAAACTAAATGACTGAGCACAGATTCTAATCTGCAATTACAAATCCTGCGCATCAGGATCCTGTATGTGTGAACGTACCCTAAAAGTCATAACATTTGATGGCTGAAAGCAGGCATACATATTTGTTAAATTCCCCCCCCCGTACTGAGGACATGACTGATAACTATTAATCCACATCAGAGACAAAAGAATATTACCATTTATTGGTGATGGCAACAAACATGGGGCTCTACCAGCCCCCAAGTCTTTCTTTTCATGTAAATGTATTCTCTTACGTCTTTTATAAAAATGTACCAGTAATTTATTATTTCATTCAACAAATAAACAACACCAACCATTATGCCTTGCTCTGTTTTCCGCTTAATGTGCTCATTAATCAGTTCCTTGGCTACAAAATAACAAAAAATAATAATAATAATAAT
This sequence comes from Hyla sarda, assembly GCF_029499605.1. Lineage (NCBI taxonomy): Eukaryota > Metazoa > Chordata > Amphibia > Anura > Hylidae > Hyla > Hyla sarda. The sequence continues at coordinate 238,057,154 of NC_079191.1, forward strand.
AAGGCATTTCAGATAAAGTTCTTATTAAAATCTATATATCATAAACACTTTTTTTTCAATCAGAAGAAATATACATCATAAACAGTACCTCTTCACAATGCTTTACAACACAGAATTTAGAACACAGAAACACCTGGAAAAGAACTCCTGTATGGAATAGCATTACCTGAACTTCATGGTAAGGTCATTTTTATATGGCCATAATGAAGTTGTATTTTTAAGTTCCGTATTTATCGGGGTATACCACGCACCAGCCTATAACACGCACCCTCATTTTACCAAGGATATTTGGGTAAAAAAAGTTTTTTACCCAAAAATCCATGGTAAAATGAGGGTGCGTGTGTGTGCGTGTTATACGCCAATACACCCCCAGGAAAGGCAGGGGGAGAGAGGTCGTCGCTGCCCGCTTCTCTCCCCCTGCATTTCCTGGGGTCTAGAGCCCTGCTGCCGGCCCTTCTCTCCCCCTGGCTATCGGCGCCGCTGCCCGTTCTGTCCCCCTGACTATCGGTGCCGGCGCCCCATTGGCGGCGCCGATAGCCAGGGGGAGATAAGCGGCGCCGACAGCCAGAGGGAGAGAAGGGGCAGCGGCACCCATTGCCGGTGCCGCTGCCCCGTTGCCTCCCCCCATCCCCGGTGGCATAATTACCTGGGTCGGGTCCGCGCTGCTGCAGGCCTCCGGCACGCGTCCCCTGCGTCGTTGTTATGCACGGCGCGGCGCACTGACGTCATGCGCCGCGCCGTGCAGCGCATAGCAACGACACCGGGGAAGCACGCCGGAGGCCTGCAGCAGCGCGGACCCGACCCAGGTAATTATGTCACCGGGGATGGGGGGAGGCAAGGGGGCAGCGGCGCCGGCAATGGGTGCCGCTGCCCCTTCTCTCCCCCTGGCTGTCGGCGCCGCTTCTCTCCCCCTGGCTATCGGCGCCGGCAATGGGGCGCCGGCACCGATAGTCAGGGGGACAGAACGGGCAGCGGCGCCGATAGCCAGGGGGAGAGAAGGGTCGGCAGCAGGGCTCTAGACCCCAGGAAAGGCAGGGGGAGAGAAGCGGGCAGCGACGGCCTCTCTCCCCCTGCCTTTCCTGGTGGTGTATTGGCGTATAACACGCACATATACTTTAGGCTAAAAATTTTAGCCTAAAAAGTGCGTGTTATACGCTGATAAATACGGTAAATTATGGCTTCAACACTTGTACGCTATGCTTTTGTATATCCCTGAACTTAGATCACAATAGGGTCTTGTGATGGGTGAAGACTGGTTTAGACCCTTGAGGGCCAACGTGTGAAAGCGACCTAATGCCTATGCAATGCTAGCTATTATTGCCTCTTATCTTTTCTATCATAAACTGTATGCAGCATTTGTAAATAAGCAAACACTTTACAGTATGTATAAATGGCCAAACAGTTACTATAGGGATCAGTGTTACCTATGAAATATATAGGATCTCCATTTGTCTAAAAGGGGTTCTCAACAATGGAAAGACAGGATTGTATATATTCATAGGGTACACCATAAATGCCTGACAAGTGTTAGCTGGACCAGAGAGACCCCAACAAATTGCTGGGCAGTGGTGTTCTGCGCCATAACTCTTTAGATCCCATTGTGGGTTCTACAAACTGTACAGGAGCTAAAGGCATCAGTCAGTAGATGGGAATACCTGGCATCTTCTGAATGAAGCTGAGCATGGTCATTGGGGGAAATAATTTAACCTCCCTTTTACCATCCTGTGTATCCTAGCAACATGAAGGAACAGCCTACACTTGGCATAAACTACTGACCTTTAATGAATTGTAGTTAGACAGCTAATTGTTGCTGATTCACAAGGTGTTTATATAGGAAGATATAGGGGATGACTACAGCATGTGATTGCGACTGACTAACTGGACTTTACAGCAAATAGTCAGATGGGCAGGAACTTTATTGCAAAAAGATGTGAATGCTAGGCACAGGAATGCATACCCTGCACCTCCCCCCCTCAATCCACATGAACATGACTCATGTCCTCTCAGCCTCATATCCACACTCCCTGAGCATTGCATTCAGACCCCATTTTGCAATACAGTACCCACCCATCTGACTATTCAGTGAAAAGTGCAGATAGTCAATCATGCAGTTAAAGCCCTTTATCAGTAAGAATGTGAAAACATACAACAGGGCCTGACCATCCAAGGTTAAAAGGTAAATTCTGTATGAATGTTTCATTGTTTTAAAAGATCTCTACTTGCTGTTATTCAATAGGAATCTTCATTTATCATGTAATGGACAGTGACCTAAGCAGCTGTGTGTCAATCACATGGATAGGACAGAATAAAGATTTTCATAAAATGTTTTCTAGACTTTTTTATTTTATTTATTAATTACATACAGGCAAGGAATGGGGTGCAAAAAAAAAAAAAAACTGTCCTCACCACTCGCCAGCACTTCAGTTTCTGCTACTAAAAGTGCTGCATTTATGTCCCCATACACTGACATACACTGAGTATGTGATGTTTGAAGTCACTTGGTGGTAAGTTGAGGGGTCATTACAGTATTATGTCTGTCAGTGTAATGCTGACAGGCATTCTCTTTGGGCCTGCCTTAAAGGTGCAGAGAGATAGCAGAACAGAGTGCCTTTATTAGGCTCCAGACTGCAATAACAACCCAATTGTAACCTGTGATTAGGTGCATGGGGGTTGATACGGTGACAAAGGATCTCCCATCTATTTGTCAAACTGTTTAATGCTGTGATTGCTATTTACCAGGGCATTTAAGGGGTTAAAATAAAGATATCAACTGAAATTATAGCCAGCATCTGCGGGTGATGTTCTTTTCTGTCTAAGTGCTCTCTGATGACACGTGTCTCGGGAACCGCCCAGTTTAGAAAAGGCTTGCTATGGGGATTTGCTTCTAAACTGGGTGGTTCCCGAGACACGTGTCATCAGAGAGCACTTAGACAGAAAAGAACAACCTTAACTTCAGAAGCTCATAAGTACTGAAATGATTAAGATTTTTTAATAGAAGTAATTTACAAATTTGTTTAACTTTCTGGAGCTAGTTGATATATATAAAAAAGTTTTTTCCTGGATAACCCCTTTAAAACCACACAGACAGAAAAGTCATTACCTTCAATAAAAATGCAGTTCCATGACTGTGAGAGCTTCTTCCCAAGAGTAGCCTTTCCTGTACCCTAAAAAAGATAAATACTAAGCACTGTTTTATATAAATACACAAATGGTAATAGAGCCAGATTAAGCAGAGCTACACCAGATGTTAGTATTTCTGCAGTCCTGCTACCAATATCATACACAGCATTGTGCAGATCACATAACAGCTTTAGATTATTTGGTTGCCAGTCATCAAAATTTCCATTAAAATAAATCTGTGGCCAACCCAAAAAATTACCTTACATCATCATTATAATACTCCCTACGCCCCCTCCCATAGACTTGCACTGAGGGGGCGGGGCATGATGTCCCGAGGGGGCGGAGCAGTGACGTCACAATACTCCATCCCCTGTATCACCCGTTATCAGCCACGGAGCTCAGTGGAGATGAGGAACGGGGTGCTGCAGGAGAGATCATGGGGGTCCCCAGTGGCAGGACCCCCATGATCAGACATCTTATCCCCTATCTTTTGGATAGTGGATAAGATGTCTACAGGCAGAGTTCCCCTTTAAAGGAAACCTATTACTAATTTTCAGTCTATATAAAACTGGGAGCATGCAAACTATGAAAGTAGTACATTTTTACTATTTGATGTCTGCAGTCCAATCCATAGATATAACAGTAGATAAAAACATTGCATACAAAATTTAAGTTACCCGCAAGTAGTTAATTGGGTGGGCACCTCGGGAAAGTAGTCAATGTTTCCAGAGCTAGAATCACATCTGTTTGGGCATGATTGACAGTGCTGGCATGCCCTGATCTTAGCAGCTACATAAATATTGTGGCAAAGGAGTGCACTATTATCCACTGTTATATTTGTGTATGCCTCTCACCTGAATCAAGTGACTTGGGAGGGTTCTTAACCTCCGTCACACAGGTGAGACAGCACAACCTGATGAAACTCCATAGCGGAGTGAAACGGCTGTAGTTGTGAAGCCCGGTCTTCGGCGTCTGTAACTGACCATGCTCACCTTATTGCACGTATGAAGAATAAAGTTTCCTTATTACTGAAGTATGGTGAGTGCCTTCCGCAATCTTCTTTTACACAGATATAAATATTGTGTGCAACGATTTTAAAGAAAAGCTGTCATCAGTGTCACCTGCATTAACCTGTCGGTACAGAAAGATGACAGTGATGACAACGATACTTACATGTTCCCGCTCCGTGCTTCCGTTCTCCAGCTATCCTCTTCGATATCTCCCGCTCTGGGCCAGACTTTGAGAATGGGCGGAGCTTAGTGACCTCACCACTGCTGTTTGCTAGCAGCAGGACCCAGCATAGAACAGGAGCAGTAACGTCAGTAAGCTCCGCCCATGCTCCAAGTCAGGCCTAGAACTGAAGTGCAGGAGACACTGGTGACAGATTTCTTTACATCTATAGATTGGCCTACGCACATCCAATATGGTAGGAAATACAATACTTTCATACATTGCGTGCTGCCACTGGTTATATAGGCTGAAAATTTGTGACAGGTTCCCTTAAATGTCATGTAGGACACTTTTTTGAGGCAAATTGCACCAGAATTCTAGTGTAAAACTGCATTAACAATGGAAAATCTAGATCACTGTTTGCATCCAGTCTACGCAATTTTTTGTGAGCTTAACACATCACTAGCAAAAATCTCTCTTGATTTCTGGTCCTCGGTGATTTCCCTCCTTAGAGACATCACTGCGTTCCGGTGCCCGTTGCATCCCACCTTTTGCCTCCTTAGTACTAAACCTTCCCGAATGCCTCACAAGTTGTTCTGTTTAGCACAATTTGTTCTTATGGCAGCCAGAGTTCATGTGGCGAGGAACTGGAAGTCTCCTTTATTGTCTATGGATAGGGTGGTTGATAGAGTAAATTTTATTATGCTATCTGAAAAACTCAATGCTATACGGGATGATACTATTGACCGCTTTGATCACCTTTGGTCGCCGTGGCTGTCCTCAACTTATAGCCCTGATCTTAGATACACGCTTACTTTATACTGATTATGCTTGCACTGGCCTTACTCTCGATGCTATTTGTGTCATTGTTACGGATAAGCAATTTTGATGTATGCCCACTTTTCTAACTTGTTTATTGTAGTTGCAACCCGACCTGTTTTGACTTATTGCTATTTTTATGCCTCTTAATAAACTTTATCTGTTTGTTACTAAAAAATCTCTCTTTTGATTTCAGGAATAAAATGAATTTTGTTTAACTCACAAAAAGATTGCCTAAACTATATATAAAATGTAGTGGCTAGGTTTGTTTAAGTTTTCAGCATGTAGATATAAACAGGAGTGTCTCATTTCTCTCAATGGTGTGTCATTATGTAAAATGTTTTATATATTATAGCCCATATGTTTTTTGGCAACTTTTGTAATGTATTTCATGAGCCAAAAATATAGAATTATGCCTTTTTTTATTATTATTGTACTTCTGGCCACCAGGTGGCTCCCTCTTAGGTCCTACCTGCAGTCTGTTCTCTTGGCAGATGCAGGTTTGGTCTCCTGCATTCCTGGCCAAGACTAAAATCAGGAAATGAAGGCTGGACGTGAGCTCTGCACAGCACTCACTTTCTGCCTGTAAAACAAGCAGGCAAGAGAGAGCTCTGTGCACAACACGCATGTCTCCTCCCTGCCTCGTGTGTGTCATCTATGCATGCTCCCGAGTCGAAGCGCAGCATAGATGAAAGAGGAAGTTCTCCCTGGCAGGGCATCTGATGATGTTGCGCCTGCCTGAGAATGCCCCCTCCTTCTGGACGGAGCTCAAATACAGTAAGAAGATTAGCAAAAATGGATCTATATGTAAGTAAAAAAATTAAGGCAGGAGGGATATTGGTATTAGGTACGGAACTATATATATGTAATTAAGTAAATATAAAGTTCATTACTTAAAGGGGTAGTCCAGTGGTGAAAAACGTATCCCCTATCCTAAGGATAGGGGATAAATTTCAGATCGCGGGGGGTCTGACCGCTGGGCCCCCCCCCCGCGATCTCTCTGTACGGGGCATAGCGCGTGGTGACCACCACACAAAGCGGCGGCTGACACGCTCCCTCAATACATCACTACGGCGGAGCTGGAGATTGCTGAAGGCAGCGCTCTGGTTCTGCCATAGAGCTGTATTGAGGGGGCGTGTCAGCCGCCGCTTCATGCGGTGGTCAACACGCCCCCTTCCCGTGGGCTGTCGGTGCCCCGTACAGGAGATTGTGGGGGGCCCAAGCGGTCGGACTCCTCGCAATGTGAAACTTATCCCCTATCCTTAGGATAGGGGATAACTTTTTCACCACTGGATATCTCCTTTAATGACAGGTACTCTTTAACTTGTCAGATGATCCTTTTTTTCTTCCTACTATTTCTTCAAGAGGAAATGGCTATAGTATATGGCATATAAACTTCCCAGAGTTTGGCAAGTACTACTTGATGTAAAGTGAGGTGACAGATTAGGAATATGTTGAGCATAGTACTGATCTACCTTGTATGGATGAGTAATATGGCATATAAGCCTATAGATGCCTACTTTATTATTAAATCTAAATTTAAAATGAGAAACTTTACAAAAATTAAAGTAGAATGAGAAAATGTAAGTAGATAATACTACTTATTTGCAGACATTACTGATAAGCAGGATGTATAAAAAGAGATCTTACCGGCTTTCCTACTATAAGAAAACAGGTTGGCTTGGACAATAGAAATGCTCTTTCCGTTTCATTCTCTTCAAATGTGTCTGCAGGTGGGAGCAGATGGATGTTCTCTTGTTGAGCCATTTCAAACTCCTACAAAATAAGTGAAGACAGAAAGTTTTTAATTTTTTTTTTTTACTTGTGTAGATAGATGTCTTAGGCTAGGTTCACACTACATTTTTGCCATACTGTTTTCAATCCGTTTTCATAAAGAAAACCGTATGGCAAAAAACGGATGGAACAGTATGGAAAAAAGTAAACTGTATGCGTTTTTAAACAGTATACTGTTTTTAAAAGTGCATACAGTTCCGTCAGTTTTTAAAGGAAAAAAAAAACATAAGTTTTTGAAAATGTTGTCCATTTTTAATGGGAGGGGTCTTGGGTGGGGACTTTAGGATTCAAATGCGCATGTGCAAAGTAAAAACGTATACGTTTTTCCCGTATGGAACCGTATACATGTGCGTTTCCCATTGACGTCCATGTTAAAAAAAAAGTATGCGGTTTCAGTACGGTTTTTAAACCGGAGACAAAATTGTGGTCAACCACGGTTTTGACACCGGTTTAAAAACTGTACTGCAACCGCATACGTTTTTTTTAACATGGACGTCAATGGGAAACGCACATGTATACGGTTCCATACGGGAAAAACGTATACGTTTTTACTTTGCACATGCGCATTTGAATCCTAAAGTCCCCACCCAAGACCCCTCCCATTAAAAATGGACAAAATCTTGCCTCACAGATACATTAGATTAGAGGGTGGACGAAGATATCTCTCCTGGGTCCTACGGGTCAGTTGTTTATGGCCAGACATGGAGGGAGGGTGCCATTGCATATTCTGTAGATTGGAGTCTTGACCAGACCTCCGGATTCCACTCCCACTACCCAACTCCTTTGAAAGCTTTGGGGCCACGCACGTAAGTTACTGGGTCTTACAAGTTTCATATCGTGTACACCGCTGTGGCATAACCTGGGCTTGCCAGTTTTCTACTCTTTTGTGGATGCTGGTTATTGGGAAAGGAAGGGACTGTGTGAAGTGGGGCAGTTGGCTGTACAGGGGGTAGTCCGATCTTTTGAGGACTTGCAGGAGGAGTTTGCTTTACCGCGCTCCTCGTTTTATCGGTACCTGCAACTCCGTCACGTGTACGAAACTCAAAATCGTCTGCAGCTGATGGAGGTGCAAACTAACAGGGTCCAAGAATCGGTTATTGTGAAACGGGAATCTGCTGGAGTTATTTCTTGGCTGTACGGTGAGCTATTGAGTTTTTACCATGAACGGTTCCCTTTGACGGTCCGACATAAGTGGGAGAGAGACCTTGGTGGGCTGAGTGATGAGGAATAGTGTATAGTCTTGTCGCTTACCCCGTCGTTGTCTCTGTCGGAGGCTAACAGGCTGTCACAGCTGTTCTTTCTGCATAGGGTGTATAAGACCCCTCTGTTCTTATATAAGGTTGGTGTTCGGTCCGACTCTGCCTGCCCTAGGTGTGGGGAGCTGGAGGCTCACTTGCTTCACATGATGTGGGAGTGCCCCATTTAGATGCTTATTGGGCTGATGTGTTACGCCTTGTCAGGGATGTTTATGGGGTTACACTGCTTAGAGAACCTAAGGTATGCTTACTTGGTCTTATTGGATGTGATAGGGAACCTTCCATGAGAGAGGTGGGGATCTTACGTGTGCTGTACCAAGCCAGGAAACTCATTGCGCAGTACTGGATTAGACCGGCGGTGTAGCTGATCTTATTAACAGAATATGGCAGATAGTACGCTTGGAGAAAGGGATATATATTAAATGTAACGTTGAACGGAAATTTGATAATATTTGGGGACCCTGGGTACATCATTTTGACCCCCTGAGGACTGGTTCGTAATTGCTTGTGACCCCTCGGCCGGTGTTTATCTTGGGATTGGCTTATGGTCTGGGGACTCTCTGTATGTGACTTCACTCTCTTCCTTGTCTGCCCTTTTCTTTCTCTCCTCTTCTGGTGGCTGTGTTGGATTACCTGGGGGTGCTGCATGCTGGAGTCGTGTGCGCTGGGATTGGGGGAGTCTCCCTATTGGAATATGAATATATTAAAACCTCTTGTTTACTGCTTGTGTATATTCCTGCTCCTGTAGAGGGAAGTGACGGATTGTTTGTATGTACGGTGGGTGGGGGGGTTTATATTGTTGTATGTTTAAAAATGGTTAAACTATTAAAAAAAATATCTGATAAAAAAAAATAAAAAAATGGACATTTTCAAAAACGTATGTTTTTTTTTTCTATAAAAACTGACGGGACTGTATGCACTTTTAAAAACAGTATACTGTTTATAAACGCATACGGTTTACTTTTTTCCATACTGTTCCATCCGTTTTTTTGCCATACGGTTTTCTTAAGAAAAACGTATTGAAAACAGTATGGCAAAATTGTAGTGTGAACCCAGCCTTAGGCTGGGTTCACACTACGTTTTGTCCCATACGGGAGCGCATACGGCAGGGGGGAGCTAAAAGCTCGCGCTCCCGTATGTCACCGTACGCGCTCCCGTATGTCATTCATTTCAATGAGCCGACCGGAGTGAAACGTTCGGTCCGGTCGGCTCATTTTTGCGCCGCATGCGCTTTTACAACCGGACCTAAAACTGTGGTCAACCACGGTTTTAGGTCCGGTTGTAAAAGCGCATACGGCGCAAAAATGAGCCGACCGGACCGAACGTTTCACTCCGGTCGGCTCATTGAAATGAATGACATACGGGAGCGCGTACGGTGACATACGGGAGCGCGAGCTTTTAGCTCCCCCCTGCCGTATGCGCTCCCGTATGGGACAAAACGTAGTGTGAACCCAGCCTTAGTTAAATAATATATCCAGTCAGACTACTCTACTCCCATTAAAGATGTAGTGGTCGGCACTTCCGTAGATCGTGGTGGTGAACGTGGCAAAAAATTGCCCAATGTAGAAATAGTAAGAGGCCTGGCACTCACCAATAATGCTGCAGAAAAGTGAACTTTATTCACATAACCGGTATGACAGGACGCGTTTGGGCCAGGGCAGGATTGGCCATTGGGCACACCAGACATTTGCCCAGTGGGCCGGCCTGCCTAGTGGGCCGTCTGCCTGCCTCAACGCAATATTTTAAACATTATTAAAATTATTTATGTTTACAGCTCTGGCTGTTCTGCCCCTACTCTGCCTGTCTCTGGGCCACAAAAGGGTCCTGTTCTGGGCCGGCCCAAAGCCCAGTCATATGAGGCAAGGGGCAGCTGGGAGCAGACGACCCCGCATACACTCCGGCACCTGCAGTATAAAAAAAAAAAAAAAAGAGCAACAGCTATCTCACGATCCATCTCCTGTGGTCCCAGGCGGTGGCAGCTGCTATCTCGGAACCGGTGCCCCAGCAGCAGCTGCACTATGAGCTGACCTCCCCATGGCCGGTATGATTTGTCTATGTGCTGCCCTCCATCCAGCAGTGCCTGGCTGGGCACCTGCTATAAAACCAATGCTGACAGAAGCTGAGCCGCTACCCCCCTGCTTCCCTCACTCCCTGTATCTGGAACCTAATGATGGAGAAGGTGGCCTCTGCTGTCCTCTTCCTGTGCAAGGTGGGTACTGCCCCCTAATCTGCCCTAATGCATTGTGTGCCTATAGTCCCCATGTCACACACATCACTACGTGACCTGTGCTCATTTATCCCTCCTGTATCAGGCACAGCCCCTGGTGCAGCATCTTATTCCTACCAGTGTGCTCTTCTCTGAAGGGGCATACAGCATGAAAGACGTTATTATGACTGGTGTATGTATGATAGGGATGTATGTAGTGATAGATGTGTAAATGACTGGCGTATGTATGATATATGGGTGTATGTATGTATGATAGACATGTATATGACTGATGTATGTATGATAGATGGGTATATGTATGACTGGTGTATGTATAGATGGGTGTACATATGATGGGTTTATGTTTGATAAATGTGTGTATGTATGATAGATGTGCATATGACTGGTATATGTAAAATGGATGGGTGTATGTATGATATATGTGTGAGTGTCTGTATGATAGATGTGTGTATGATAAATCTTTTATCTATCATGCGTACACCAGTCATATACCTCTATCATACATATACTGTACATCAATGAGAGGAGTAGAGGACCAGAGAAGTGATTGGGTACAGGACAGCCTAGAGCAGCACAAACCTAAAATACACACCTGATGGGTTAAATAATATTTGTTTAGACTGGTGTTCTCCAATCTGTTGCTCTTCAGCTGTTGCACAACTACAACTCCTATCATATTCTGACGGCCTTCTGAAAAGGACTGAGGGGTCTGGGGGGGGGGGGGGGGGGCAGAAAAGCCTTGAGAAGATTCAAGGGTCTGGGGATAGGGGCAGAGGAGCTTGAAGATGACTTAGGGGTCTGGGGAGAGAGGCAGAGGAGCCTGGAGAGGACTTAGGGGTCTGGAGAGGGAAGCAGAGGAGCCTGGAGAGGACTTGGGGGTCTGGGTAGTGAAACAAAGGAACCAGGAGGAGAGCTTAAGGGTTTGGGTAGAACTGAGGGGGTCTGAAGGAAAGCAGTGCAGGGATGAGATTTAGCCGAACTAAGAAGAAACAGTGTGTGACAGTATTATTACAGGCACACTGTGTGGCAGGGTTATATTAAGAGGGCACAGTGTCTGACAGGGTTATATTCAGGGGCAGTGTCTGGCAGGGTTATAGTCAGAGGCTACAATGGGTGCCAGTATTACATTCAGAGGGTACAGTATTTGGCAGGATAATAATGATTATTGTCTTCATATAGAGGATGAAGATCTACTGACAAAGTGATGAACCAATGAGGTCCGGGCATCAGACTCTAGAGAAGAAGATGTAGCTGGAAAAAGTCACGGCGATTAGGACCAGGTGAAGAAAAAAAAAGTAAAGAAACAACAACAGAGAGGACGTCACTCAGGTCACTGATATTATTGTGCATTTTCCTGACTGTCCCATCAGATCTGTAGTCACTTGTAAATTCTGCAGTTAAGATGGGAGAAACTGTGCCCAATCTGTGGCTCTCCAGCTATTACAAAACTACAACTCCCATAATACCTGAGGCTTTTCAGGCATGATGAGAATTGTAGCTTTGTAAAAGCTGGAGAGTGACTTAAGCTGAGGTGATCGGTGAAGGTCCCAGCAGTCGGACCCCAACAAAAAAAAAATGGGTTGCTTAGTCTAAAATGCCCGGGCCTATTTTTGGTCCCAGTCTGGCTCTGGTTTCGGCAGTATGCCTTCCTCTGCTGTTCACTGAAAAAGTTCACTGAGGATCTGTGAACTGAGGATTACCACATATTTTCAGATTTTCCTGTCACTACAAATGTGACACAAAGTAACAAATGTGACACAAGTGTTACTCTTCTGCAGATGTGTATTTTACGTTACTGTATTCTAAGAGTCATAACTTCTTAACTTTATCTTTTTGTTTTGAACCATTTGTAATTGAACCATCTTCTAGCTGAGGAAAATTATTAAAAGGAACCCTTTGGGTCCCCTAAGTTCTATCAGCTTTCACCAGCAACTTTTAGATGAAGGGCACAGTGTTTGGACACTGTGGTCATAAGCCAGAAGTTGTTAAACAGCCGCTGCCCCGTACAGGAGATCACAGGGGGTCCCAGCGGTCGGACCCCCCGCGATCAAACACTTATCCCCTATCCTGTGGATAGGGGATAAGTGTTAATCACGCTGCAGATTTCCTTTAAAGTTTAGCCACTGCCTGCTGTCGTGTAAGTAGTCCTGTAGGCAGAACTGCAGCATGTGTAGTCACGCTGCTTCCACTCACTTAATGCAAATCCTGGCACTCGGAGTGTTGATGAAGCAAGGAGACTGGAATTTTTTTTTACATAAATCTGGACAGTCAATCACGTGGAAAGGGAGAGAGTGGGGAGACCACCACCTAGACACTGCACCAGGGGCCATGGCCAGGTTTTTCTATGAAACACTGCAGAGTTTCAGAGTATAAGTCCACATACACGTTAGTTAAAAGTGGGCTGAATCCACCAACTTCAGTAGGATCAGCCCTCTGTCTTAACATGTCGGGAGAGAGAAGGATTGGGCATGTTGGATTTTTACTGACTGAAATTTTTGTTCTAGGGGAAATAAGCTGCAGTCACAGGAGTCTTACAGCCTCTGATCCCTGTTACCATTAAGAATTAGCGATTTAGGCAGCAGAAATCTCTTGACACGCTCACTTTTAGAGTTTATACATATGTCCCTATTACAGATTTACGTGATATGAGTATGTCATATGGCCCTCATACAATTCTTTAGGTCTAAACAGTATCACTGCCTTCTCTTTATTTTACAAGGAGACATGCAGAAGCTTTTCTGTTACAGATTCTTTACTAATCTGCATGAAGGAAATTGTGTCATGCTTCATCACATGACCTGTTGTAGAGCAATTCTCTGCTACAAACATTGCTTCTAGGGGAAATATGGTGCTTCAGTAAGGCACCACACAGTGACACAAGGCATGTAATGTGGAATGGGTGTGTGCATGAGACCTAGTACACTAGTTTGGAGTAGCCGTATTAGTCCAGTCATGCAGATGCATCATTCAAGGATTTTGCATAAGACCTAGCAAACAAACAACACTAAGCACAGCTATCTTATCTGTAGGGGACTTACTACATGGCTATAGAGATGAGCAAACTTACAGTAAATTCGATTTGTCACGAACTTCTCGGCTCGGCAGTTGATGACTTATCTTGCATAAATTAGTTCAGCCTTCAGGTGCTCCAGTGGGCTGGAAAAGGTGGATACAGTCCTAGGAAAGAGTCTCCTAGGACTGTATCCACCTTTTCCAGCCCACGGGAGCACCTGAAAGCTGAACTCATTTATGCAGGATAAGCCATCAACTGCCGAGCCGAGAAGTTCGTGACGAATCAAATTTACTGTAAGTTCGCTCATCTCTACATGGCTACACAGTGACAACAGTAGAACTATTTATTAAGTATACATGTGGTATACATGGTGCAGAAATGTTTGCAATTGAAAATCCGTTCCATGGCGTTTGGGCTGAAAGTACATGGATTTCATTAAGCCCCATTCAGATGAATGAGACAGTGGCAGAAATCTGGTGTGTGAATTCAATTCAAGATCAATGATACCCTGCAGAAAACAACAGCACCAGGCTCTGTATATTAGTGTAGTTGGCACAGTTATGTTGGCAGTGTGGCTAGCAATTTTATGCTGATCCTGTGCTGATAAAAGGCAATGTGGCTAGAACATATAAAATAGGCACAACATTTTAGGCATGCTGTGGATATTCTAGTCTGTATCCTGTTTTATCTATTGTGGATTTTTATGACGGATTTCACCCATTCTGACACAAAGAGTAAAATCTACATCAAAGTCCGCATGTAATGCACACACAAATTTTGCTGCTTACAGAGACATACAGTCCCATGTAAAAAATTCATCTCCCTTTCAGCCCATACAACATACAGTCCCATGTAAAAATGCATCACCCTCTCTCCCCTCAGCTCGTCCAACATAGAGCCCTATGTAAAAATACATCAACCTCCTCCAACATACAATCTCATGCAAAAATATATCATTCCCCCTCACCTCAGCAGCCGGGAAGCCAGCCACCAACCTGGCCAATGGAAGGCAGAAGACTAGTTTCTAGCTGAGGAGCACTGCCCTAGCTTCATCTGCTGCTACCTACAACGCATCCGACTTGCTAGGCCAAAAGGTGAGGGACTAACTGAATGATGTCGCCTGCCAGTGTTCCCTTCTCCAGCAGTGTGCCGGCCGCAGCTCAACCTCCACGCTACGTTCTGGAGGCAAAGTTACAGGTACAGTAAGTGTACTTTGAGGGTAGGGTCACACATTGCGTATACACTGCGTAGTTCATCCTGCCCACAATCCGCAATGTATTCTCCAATGAGCAGACACACAGAGCTTCCCCGCGGCAGCCTTGTGTGTTTAGTGAGGTTTGGAGGCAGAGACAGCACAACTGTGACGCACGGCCCATCTTCATACCTCATTGCCCACACAGACTGTCGCGGGGAAGCACTGTGTGTCTGTTTATATGAGAATATGCAGCAGATCTGTATATGCAAACGCAATATGTTACCCTACCCTAAAGCAACAACCTAAAAAGCATCAGGCTGTCCCGAGCCGGGACTAGTGCCGGAGGACAACTGCTACCACTGTGCCCCCTTTACATTGCACCTCAGGCGAGTGCCTCACTCAACTCATGGTAGCTCCGACTTTGTCTGCTTATTCTTTGGCAAGTCTCAAAATTTCTATTTTTCAATACATTGGAAAAGTCTCCTACAAGATGCTCATAAAAGGTGCAGCTAGGACAGCAGTGCCCAGTCTTTGACTCTCCAATTGTTCAATGACTACAATTTCCAGCATGCCCTAAGAACTTTGGCTGTCGGGAATGCTGAAAATTGAAATTTTGCAACAGCTGTAGAGCCACAGGTTGGAGAACATAGGGCTGGGGCAGCATTTTCCAAACAATGTGTCTCCAGCTGTTGCAAAACTACAACTCCCAGCATGCCTGGTCAGCCGAAGGACAGTCCGGGCATGCTGGAAGTTGTAGTTTTGCAACAGCTGGAGACACTATTTGGAAAACACTGGGCTAGGGGATGCTCAGTGTCAGAGATGGGGTTAATGGGGTACTTTGGTGGAAAACAAATTCTTTTAAACTGGTGCCACAAAGTGAAAACAGATTTGACTTTATTCCTTCCAGCACATATCAGCTGCTTTATTCTCTACAGGAAGTTGCATTTCTTTCTGGAGTTATTTTCAGTCTGACCCTAGTGCTCTCTGCTGACACCTCGGTCCATATGAGGAACTGTCCAGGGCAGGAAAGGTTTGCTTTGGGGATTTGCTTGTACTCTGGACAGTTCCTGATATGGACAGAGGTGTCAGCAGAGAGCACTGTGGTAAGACTGAAAATAACTCCAGAAAGAAATACAAGTTCTTCTGGAGCATACAGCAGATGATAAGTACTGGAAGTAATTTACAAATCTGTTTAAATGGGCACAGTCAAACTTTTTTTTTTTTTTAATATGTGTAAATTATTTATTTTGTGTTTAAATTATTATTTTTTGCACTTGAAATGACGTCACAGCTGAATTCGGACTGATCCTAGCTGGGGTCTGCCTGCGCTTGCTCCCTGCCTGTCAATCAGACAGCCGGGAGCGAGCGCTGTGAACGCCTCGCCTGGACAGAAAAGAAAAACCTTAACTTCAGAAGCTCATAAGTACTGAAAGGATTAAGATTTTTTAATAGAAGTAATTTACAAATCTGTTTAACTTTCTGGAGCCAGTTGATTTATAAAAACGTTTTTTCCTGGAATACCCCTTTAACTTTCTGGCACCAGTCAATTAATTTTTTTTTTAACCCCTTAACCCCTTAAGGACCAGGCCATTTTACACCTTAGGACCAGAGCGTTTTTTGAACATCTGACCACTGTCACTTTAAGCATTAATAACTCTAAGACACTTTTACCTATCATTCTGATTCCAAGATTGTTTTTTCGTGACATATTCTACTTTATGTTATTGGTAAAATTTTGTCGATACTTGCATTGTTTCTTAGTGAAAAATTCCAAAATTTGATGAAAAAATTGAAAATTTTGCATTTTTCTAACTTTGAAGCTCTCTGCTTGTAAGGAAAATGGATATTCCAAATAATTATTTTTTTTATTCACATATACAATATGTCCACTTTATGTTTGCATCATAAAATTTACGATTTTTTACTTTTGGAAGACACCAGAGGGCTTCAAAGTTCAGCAGCAATTTTCCAATTTTTCACAAAATTTCCAAAATCACAATTTTTCAGGGACCAGTTCAGGTTTGAAGTGGATTTGAAGGGTCTTCATATTAGAAATACACCATAAATGACCCCATTATAAAAACTGCACCCCCCAAAGTATTCAAAATGACATTCAGTCAGCGTTTTAACCCTTTAGGTGTTTCACAGGAATAGCAGCAAAGTGAAGGAGAAAATTCACAATCTTCATTTTTTACACTTGCATGTTCTTGTAGACCCAATTTTTGAATTTTTACAAGGGGTATACTTATATTTGTAGCCCAATTTCTCTCGAGTAAGGACATACCTCATATGTCTATGTAAAGTGTTCGGCGGGCACAGTAGAGGGCTCAGAAGGGAAGGAGCGACAAGGGGATTTTGGAGAGTACGTTTTTCTGAAATGGTTTTTGGGGGGCATGTTGCATTTAGGAAGCCCCTATGGTGCCAGAACAGGAAAAATACCCACATGGCATACCATTTTGGAAACTAGACGCCTTGAGGAACGTAACAAGGAATAAAGTGAGCCTTAATACCCCACAGGTGTTTCACGACTTTTGCATATGTAAAAAAAAAAAAAAAAAATGTCACTAAAATGTGTTTCCACCCAAATTTCACATGTATGCAAGGGTTAATAGCAGAAAATACCCCCCAAAATTTGTAACCCCATCTCTTCTGAGTATGGAGGTACCCCATAAGTTGACCTGAAGTGTACTACGGGCGAACTACAATGCTCAGAAGAGAAGGAGTCATATTTGGCTTTTTGAGAGCAAATTTTGCTCGGGGGCATGTCGCATTTAGGAAGCCCCTATGGTGCCAGGACAGCAAAAAATACCCACATGGCATACCATTTTGGAAACTAGACCCCTTGAGGAACGTAACAAGAAATAAAGTGAGCCTTAATACCCCACAGGGGTTTCACGACTTTTGCATACGTAAAAAAAAAAAAAAAAATGTCACTAAAATGTGTTTCCCCCCCAAATTTCACATTTTTGCAAGGGTTAATAGCAGAAAATACCCCCCAAAATTTGTAACTCCATCTCTTCTGAGTATGGAGGTACCCCATAAATTGACCTGAGACGCACTACGGGCAAACTACAATGCTCAGAAGAGAGGGAGTCATATTTGGGTTTTTGAGAGCAAATTTTGCTCGGGGGGCATGTCGCATTTAGGAAGCCCCTATGGTGCCAGGACAGCAAAATAACCCCCACATGGCATACCATTTTGGAAACTAAACCCCTTGAGGAACATAACAAGGGGTACAGTGAGCATTTACCCCCCCACTGGTGTCTGTCAGATCTTTGGAACAGTGGGCTGTACAAAATTTTTAATTTGCGCAGCCCACTGTTCCAAAGATCTGTCAGACACCAGTGGGGGGTAAATTCTCACTGCACCCCTCATTACATTCCGTGAGGGGTGTAGTTTCCTAAATGGGGTCACATGTGAGTTTTTTTTTTTTTTGCGTTTGTCAAAACCGCTGTAACAATCAGCCAGCCCTGTGCAAATCACCTCAAATGTACATGGTGCACTCTCCCTTCTGGGCCTTGTTGTGCGCCCCCAGAGCACTTTGCGCCCACATATGGGGTATCTCCGTAGTTGGGAGAAATTGCATTACAAATTTTGGGGGGCGTTTTTCCCTTTTACCTCTTGTCAAAATGAAAAGTATGGGGCAACACCAACATGTTAGCGTAAAAAATTTTTTTTTTTACACTAACATGCTGGTGTAGACCCCCAACTTCACCTTTTCATGAGGGGTGAAAGGAGAAAAAGCCCCCCAAAATTTGTTAAGAAATTTCTCCCGAGTACGGCGATACCCCATATGTGGCCCTAAACTGTTGCCTTGAAATACGACAGGGCTCCAAAGTGAGAGCGCCATGCCCATTTGAGGCCTAAATTAGGGACTTGCATAGGGGTGGACATAGGGGTATTCTACGCCAGTGATTCCCAAACAGGGTGCGTCCAGCTGTTGCAAAACTCCCAGCATGCCTGGACAGTCAACGGCTGTCCGGCAATACTGGGAGTTGTTGTTTTGCAACAGCTGGAGGCTCCATTTTGGAAACAGTGGCGTACCAGACGCTTTCATTTTTATTGGGGAGGGGAGGGGGGCTGTGTAGGGGTATATGTATATGCAGTGTTTTTTTTAGCTTTTTTATTTTATTTTGTGTTAGTGTAGTGTAGTGTAGTGTTTTTAGGGTACAGTCACACGGGCGGGGGATTACAGCGAGTTTGAGCTGCCGCGCAAAATTTGCTGCATCGCAAACTTGCAGCCTGATACTCACTGTAAGCCCCCTGCCCATGTGAATGTATCCTGTACATTCACAGTGGGGGGGGGGGGACCTCCAGCTGTTGCAAAACTACAACTCCCAGCATGCACAGTCCATCAGGCACACGGGTTGGGAAACACTGAGTTAGGAAACAGACAATGTTTCCCAAACAGTGTGCCTCCTGTTGTTGCAAAACCACAACTCCCAGCATTCTCAGGCATGCTGGGAGTAGTAGTTTGGCAACATCTTTAGAGCTAGATGTTGCCGAACTACAACTCCCAGCATGCTTGGAGTTGTAGTTTGCAACATCTGGAGGACTACAGTTTGCAGACCACTAATACAGTGGTTCCCAATCTGTGCCCTTCCAGATGTTGCAAAACTACACATCCTCAGCATGCCCTTACTGTCCAGGCATGCTGGGAGTTGTAGTTCTGCAACATCTGAAGGGCCAGATGTTGCAGAACTACAACTCCCAGCATGCCTGGACAGTAAGGGCATGCTGAGGATGTGTAGTTTTGCAACATCTGGAAGGGCACAGTGGTCTCCAAACTGTGGACCTCCAGATGTTGCAAAACTGCAACTCCCAGCATGCCCAGACGCCAAGGGCTGTCTGGGCATGCTGGGAGTTGTAGCTTACAGGGTCCCATTACAACAATGCATGTCGCTTTACGGCGACGTGCATTGCTGTAAAGGGCCCGACCGCGGCTGAAGATCTACTCACCTGTCGCCGCCGTCTCCGCCGCCAGGATCCGGGTCTTCAGGGACGAGGTAAGTACCAGGGCTGGTCCCCAGCACTCCCCCGTCCCCCGCCGCGTCCTCCGGTCTTCCTCCCGTCCTCTCCGGACTTCAAGGGGCCGGGCAGGACGGGAGGAAGTAACCGCCCCCCTCCTGCAATTGGTCGGTTAACTAACCGACAGATCGCAGGGGGATCGGAGGAGGTGGCAGGCTTGCCACCTCGCTCCTAGGCTCCAGCATGGTCCTGGCTGTCTGTGACAGCCGGGATCATGCGAAATTACCGGGCGGTCGGGTCCCAGAGACCCGATCAGCCCGGTATCGGCGCAGATCGCAAGGGCGATTTACCTTGCGATTTGCGGCGATCGCCGACATGGGGGGCCTACATGGCCCCCCTCGGCGTTTGCCCTGGATGCCTGCTGAAGGATTTCAGCAGGCATCCGGTTCCGATCTCTGCCCGGCGAGCGGCAGAGACCGGAAAATGCCATGACGTTGTGGAACGTCATTGGTCCTTAAAGCCCAGGGTGCCATGACGTTCCACAACGTCATTGGTCCTTAAGAGGTTAAAGACCTAGGGCATATGGATACGCCCTGGCTTTCTGGTACTTAAGGACCCAGGACGTATCCTTACGCCCGTGGGAATTTCTGTCCCCGCCGCGCGCCGGGCGGGGACCGGGGTGCCTGCTGATATCGATCAGCAGGCACCCCGCGCAAATGCCCAGGGGGGTCATCAGACCCCCCCCCATGTCGGCGATCAGCGCAAATCGCAAGTGAATTCACACTTGCGATTTGCGCCGATTCGGGTCTATGGTGACCCGATGACCCGGAATAGAAGGGGGATCGCGGGTGTCCATGACACCCACGATCCCCCTGAAGCGATAGGAGTGAGGTGGCAGAGGTGCCACCCCTCCTATCCCTGCTATTGGTCATCAAGACGCAATGACCAATAGCTGATTGGGGGCGGGGGGCTTTACTTTCGGTTTCCCCGTCCTGCCCACCCACAATAGGCGGGGCAGAACGGGGAAACGACACAGGACCGGCGCCGAAGATTCACTCACCCATCGGTGACGGCAGCAGGCGGCGATCGACGGAAGAAGAGGACGGCGACGCAGCTCCGTGGATCCTACGGAAGCCGGTGAGTTGCTTAGCAGCATCTGGAGGGCTACAGTCTGAGTCAGATGTTGAAAAACTACAACTCCCAGCATGCCCAGAGAGATGGTTAGGCATTCTGGGATTTGTAGTTTTGCAACAGCTGGAGAGCTACAGTTTGAGACCACTGCACAATGATCTCTATACTGTCGCTCTCCAGGTCTTGCAAAACTACAACTCCCAGCATGCCCACATAGCAGTTTGCTGTCTGAGCATGCTGGGATTTGTAGTTTTGCAACATCTGGAGGTCCACAGTTTGGAGATCACTGTGCAGTGGTCTCTAAACTATAGCTCTCCAGATGTTGCAAAACTGCAAATCCCAGCATGCTCAGACAGCAAACTGCTATGTGGGCATACTGGGACTTGTAGTTGTGTACCTCCATCTGTTGCATAACTACATCTCCCAGCATGCCCTTCGGCAATCAGTACATGCTGGGAGTTGTAGTTTTGCAAAAGCTGGAGGCACAATGGTTGGAAAATAATGAGTTAGGTAACTGAAGGTTTTCCAACCAGTGTGCCTCCAGCTGTTGCAAAAGTACAACTCCCAGCATGCACGGTCTGTCAGTACATGCTGGGAGTTGTAGTTTTGAAACAGCTGGAGGTTTGTCCCCCATGTGAATGTACAGGGTACATTCACACAGGCAGGTTTACAGTTAGTTTTCTGCTTCAAGTTTGGGCTGTGGCAAATTTTTTGCCGCAGCACAAACTCCTAGCGGTAAACTCATTGTAAACACCCACCAATGTGAACGTACCCTAAAAACACTACACTACACTAACACATAATAAAGGGTAAAACACTATATATACACCCCCTTACACTGTCCCCCCCAATAAAAATGAAAAACGTATTGTACGGCAGTGTTTCCAAAACGGAGCCTCCAGCTGTTGCAAATCACCAACTCCCAGCATTTCCGGACAGCCACTGACTGTCCAGGCATGCTGGGAGTTTAGCAACAGCTGGAGGCACCCTGTTTGGGAATCACTGACGTAGAATACCCCTATGTCCACCCCTATGCAATCCCTAATTTAGTCCTCAAATGCGAATGGCGCTCTCTCACTTCAGAGCCCTGTCGTATTTCAAGGAAACAGTTTAGGGTCACATATGGGGTATCGCCGTACTCGGGAGAAATTGCACTACAAATTTGGGGGGCTTTTTTTCCTTTTACCCCTTATGAAAAGGAAAAGTTGGGGTCTACACCAGCCTGTTGTAACATTTTTTTAATTTTTACACTAACATGCTGGTGTTACCCCATACTTTTTATTTTCACAAGCGGTAAAAGCAAAAAAAGACCCCCAAAATTTGTAACGCAATTTCTCCTGAGTACGGAAATACCCCAGATGTGGGTGTAAAATGTTCTGCGGACGCACAACAAGGCTCAGGAGTGAGAGTGAACTGTGTACATTTGAGGCCTAAATTGGTGATTTGCACAGGGGTGGCTGATTTTACAGCGGTTCTGACATAAACACAAAAAAAGAAATACCCACATGTGACCCCATTTTGGAAACTACACCCCTCACTGAACGTAACAAGGGGTATAGTGCGCCTTAACACCCCACAGGTGTTTGACAAAATAGTTGGATCCGAAAATGAGAAAAACATTTTTTTCGCTAAAATGCTGGTGTTACCCTAAATTTTTCATTTTCACAAGGGAAAATAGGAAAAAAGCCCCCCCCCCAAAAAATTAGCAACCCCATTTCTTCTGAGTAAGAACATACCCCATGTGTGCATGTAAAGTGCTCTACGGGCAAACTACAATGCTCAGAAGAGAGGGAGCGCCATTGGGATTTTGAAGAGAAAATTTCTCCGGAATTGAAGACCACGTGTGTTTACAAAGCCCCCATAGTGCCAGAACAATGGACCCCCCCACATGTGACCCCATTTTGGAAACTACATCCCTCACGTAATGTAATAAGGGGTACAGTGAGAATTTACGCCCCACAGGTGTCTGACAGATTTTTGAAACAGTGATCCGTGAAAATGAAAAATTACATTTTTCATTTGCACAGCCCACTGTTTCAAAGATCTGTCAAACACCAGTGGGGTGTAAATACTCACTGCACATCTTATTAAATTCTGTGAGGGGTGTAGTTTCCAAAATGGGGTCACATGTGCGGGGGTCGACTGTTCTGGCACCACGGGGGGCTTTGTAAACGCACATGCCCCCCGACTTCCATTCCAAACAAATTCTCTTTCAAAAAGCTCAATGGGGCTCCTTCTCTTCTGAGCATTGTATTGTGCCAGCAGAGCACTTGACCTCCAAATATGGGGTATTTCCATACTCAGAAGAAATGGGGTTACAAATTTTGGTGGTCATTTTCTCCTATTACCCCTTGTAAAAATGTAAAATTTGGGGAAAACACAGCATTTTAGTGAAAAAATAATATTTTTTCATTTACACATCCAAATTTCACAAAAAGTTGTGAAATACCTGTGAGGTGTTAAGGCTCACTGTACCCCTTGTTACATTCCTTGAGGGGTGTAGTTTCCAAAATGGTATGCCATGTGTTTTTTTTTTTTGCTGTTCTGGCACCCTAGGTGCTTCCTAAATGCGACATGCCCCCCAAACACCATTTAAGCTAAATTTGCTTTCCAAAAGTTAAATGTGACTCCTTCTCTTCTGAGCATTGTAGTTCGCTCGCAGAGCATTTTACGTTCTAACATGGGGTATTTATATACTCAGAAGAGATGGGGTTACAAATTTTGGGGGGCATTTCCTCCCATTACCCTTTATAAAAATGGTAAATTTGGGGAAAAAACTGCACTTTAGTGAAAAAAAATTTTTTTTCATTTACACATCCGACTTTAACGAAAAGTCGTCAAACACCTGTGGGGGTGTTAAGGCTCACTGGACCCCTTGTTACGTGCCTTGACGGGTTTAGTTTCCAAAATGGTAACCCATGTGGGGTTTTTCTGCTGTTCTGGCACCATAGGGGTTTCCTAAATGTGACATGCCCCCCAAAAACCATTTCAGCAAAATTCACTCTCCAAAATCCTATTGTCGCTCCTTCCCTTCTGAGCCCTCTACTGCGCCCGCCGAACACT
The DNA here is from genome assembly GCF_029499605.1 of Hyla sarda. Lineage (NCBI taxonomy): Eukaryota > Metazoa > Chordata > Amphibia > Anura > Hylidae > Hyla > Hyla sarda. Next base: position 238,080,910 of record NC_079191.1, read on the forward strand.
TGATATCCACATATGAGGTATTTCCTTACTCGAGAGAAATTGTGTTACAAATTTTGGGGGGATTTTTCATCTATTACCCCTTGTAAAAATTCAAAAACTGGGTCTACAAGAACATGTGAGTGTAAAAAATGAAAATATAGAATTTTCTCCTTCACTTTGCTGCTATTCCTGTGAAACACCTAAAAGGGTTAAAAAAAATTCTGAATGTCATTTTGAATACTTTGAGGGGTGCAGTTTTTATAATGGGGTCATTTATGGGTTATTTTTAATAAGAAAGCCCTTGAAATCCACTTCAAAACTGAAGTGGTCCCTGAAAAATTCCGATTTTGAAAATTTGGGGAAAATTGGAAAATTGCTGCTATATTTTGAAGCCCTCTGATGTCTTCCAAAAGTAAAAACATGTCAACTTTATGATGGAAACATAAAGTAGACATATTGTATATGTGAATAAATATATAATTTATTTGGAATATCCATTTTCCTTATAAACAGAGAGCTTCAAAGTTAAAAAAATGCTAAATTTTCAATTTTTTCATCGAATTTTGGAATTTTTCACCAAGAAATGATGCAAGTATCGACAAAATTTTACCACTAACATAAACTAGAATATGTCATGAAAAAAACAATCTCGGAATCAGAATGAAAGGTAAAAGCATCCCAGAGTTATTAATGCTTAAAATGACAGTGGTCAGATGTTCAAAAAATGGCCGGGTCCTTAAGGTATATTTAGGCTGGGTCCTTAAGGGGTTAAAGGGTACCTCTCATCAAAAAAACTTTTGATATATTATAGATTAATGTATGCAGAATAACTTTACAATTGCATGTTATTAAAAAATATGCTTCTTTCTATTTAATTTTCCACTTTGAAGAAATGACCACTAGGGGTCTCCCTACCAGTCCTGGCAGCAAGCATTTCAGACTCATGCTGGAGTCCTAAACACTACGAGCTGCCAGTCTGCTTTGTTCACAAAGGAGAACACTCAAAGCTGCCAGCCTGCTTTGTTCACATCTTGTTTGGCTGTGAACAAAGCAGGCTGGCAGCTCTGAGTGTTTAGGACTCCAGCATGAGTCAGAAATGCTTGCTGACAGGACTGATCGGGAAAAATACAATAGAAAGAAGCATATTTTTCATTAACATGCTATTGGAAAGTTATTCAACATTCATTAATCTAAAATATATCAAAAGTTTATTTGATGAGAGGTACCCTTTAAGCCCCATAACTTTGCTTAGCAGGATGTATGGTATTAAATCCTAACCCCTTCCCGACCCATGGCATACATGTATGTCATGGGTCGGCTCCCATTCTATAACGTGGGGCCATGGCGTGGCCCCTCGTCATAGCAGGTTGGGCCCGGCACCTAGCAACGGCCAGGACCCATGGCTAATAGCGTGCGGCAGTTATCGTGGTGCCGCGCGCTATTAACCCTTTAGACGCGGCATTCAAAGTTGAATGCCGCGTCTAAAGTGAAAGTAAACTAATGCTGGTTAGCTCAGGGAGCTGCTCGGGATCGCCACAGCGAAATCGCGGCATCCCGAACAACTTACATGACAGCCGGAGGATCCCTACCTGCCTCCATGCTGTCCGATCGCCGAATGACTGCTCAGTGCCTGAGATCCAGGCATGAGCAGTCAAGCGTCAGAATCATTGATCACTGGTTTCCTATGAGAAACCAGTGATCAATGTAAAAGATCAGTGTGTGCAGTGTTATAGCCCCCTATGGGAGCTATAACACTGCAAAAAAAAAAGTGAAAATAAGTGAATAAAGAACATTTAACCCCTCCCCTAATAAAAGTTTGAATCACCCCCCTTTTCCTATTTAAAAAAAAAAAAAACTGTGCAAATAAAATAAACATATGTGGTATCTTCGCGTGCGGAAATGTCCTAGTTATAAAAATATATCATTAATTAAACCATACGGTCAATGGTGTACGCACAAAAAAATTCCAAAGTCCAAAAAAGCGTATTTTTGGTCACTTTTTATATCATGAAAAAATGAATAAAAATCGATCAAAAAGTCCGATCATTACAAAAATGGTACCGCTAAAAACTTCAGATCACGACGCAAAAAATTATCCCTCATACCGTCCCACAAGCAGAAAAATAAAAAAGTTATAGGGGTCAGGACATGACAATTTTAAACATATAAATGTTACTGCATGTAGTTATGATTTTTTCCAGAAGTACAATAAAATCAAACCTATATAAGTAGGGGATCATTTTAACCATATGGACCTACAGAATAAAGAGAAGGTGTAATTTTTACCGAAAAGTGTACTGTATAGAAACGGAAGCCCCCAAAAGTTACAAAATTGTGTTTTTTCTTCAATTTTGTCGCACAAATAATTTTTTTTCTCCGTTTCTCTGTAGATTTTTGGGTAAAATGACTGACTTCATTACAAAGTAGAATTGGTGGCACAAAAAAAATAAGCCATCATCATATTTAGGTGCAAAATTGAAAGAGTTATGTTTTTTTAAAGGTAAGGAGGAAAAAATCGAAAGTGCAAAAATGGAAAAACCCCGGGTCATGAAGGGGCTAATAGTCTCCACTAGTATAATGGGTTATTCCACAGATATAAAATCACTTCTCAGCAATAGTTACTTTGGAGTAATCTACCTGCATTGAATAAAATATATGAAGGCTTTGTGACATCCCCAATGTACTCACCCCTGAGGCTGCCTCATGCCGAGCCCCCTTAGCTGGTTGAATACATGGTCCCAAAGCTGTGGGAATGGTACAGAATGAAGACTATAGAAGGGAGGGCCTAGTACACTGAGATTTATTTTATTTATTTATATTAATACAAGGATATGTCCGGGCATGCTGGGAGTTGTAGTTTTATAACAGGTATTCTGGTTGAGAAACACTGAACAAGAAGTAGATAAGAAAAGTCACCAGGGTGCTATGTAGTCCCCTAGTCCCTCTACTCCCCCCATTCTGGATACAGTGTTACCCCCTAGTCCCTCTACTCCCCCCATTCTGGATACAGTGTCACCCCCACCTAGTCCTATTATGTGGTAACAGGGGGGATGTTAATACTCACACATCAACGCTCCTCACTCTCTCCTGTCAGGATCTGCACTGATTTGTGTACAGCCCCACCATCTCCATGGCGACTGCTCCGCCCACCCCAAACCAACTTCAGTGTGCCGGTCACGTGAGGCAACGCCTTGTATAGGACACACCGCAATGATCCGTTGTTGGCGGTAAACCACCGAATGCGTTTCGGTCTTTACCGCGGATATTAGCCGGTGTGCTATTCTGTAATCAGAGACTGAATGACTCGAACAAACTGTCGACTCTAAACTACGCGACCTGCTGTCGAGATTTCCTAAGTGTCAGCCTCACGTGGGACGTCATTACGTCATGACGTACAACGGCCGACCGTCCCAGCTAGGCTGATGTCCAAGATAGCGCTGCAGGTAAATGAGTAGTTGAGGTGCTCTGAAAGGGCGTAAGGGGGCGTCAGTGGCTGGTGCACTTTGTTATTGCAGCAGTGGAGAAGGCGCGAAAATGTTGAGGCGTTTGTGACTGGCGCACACCCTGGGGATATCTGGTCACAGTACACGCTGTTATGAAGGAGTTTATAGCTGTTACACATTGCTATGGGGGCATTTGATGCCATTTATGACAGGTAGACATTGGTATGGGGGGCACCTGTCGTCTGCACTGGTATGTGGGGACTGTTTTCTTATTCCTGCTGCTGATTATTACCGCCGGAACCCGCAACTCATGTCCAATACCGCCCGCTTCTACTAACATTCTGTCACAGCTTCCTGAAAGGTGCCTACTGTCTACCCCAGTGTTTCCCAACTAGGGTGCCTCCAGCTGTTGCTAAACTATAACTCCCAGCATTCCCGGACAGCCTTTGGCTGTCCGGGCCTGCTGGGAGTTGTAGTTTTGCAACAGCTGGAGGCACCCTGGTTGGGTAACACAGGGCCCTAGTTATAAAGTGATAGAGGTGGAGGCAGATTAAGGCTGGGTTATCAAGTTTTTGCCATACTTTTCTCAATCAGTTTTTCTAAAGAAAACCATATGGCAAAAAAACGGATGGAACAGTATGGGAAAAGGTAAGGCTGGGTTCACACTACGATTTGTAGCTACGGTTCCCGTATACGGCTGGGGGGGGGGGGCGCTTAATCGTATTCGGGAACCGTATTTAATGCATGTCTATGAGCCGACCGGAGTGAACTGCAGACTACGGTCAGCTGCTTTTTCGTCCGTATGCTGTTTCCCGACCGCAGGCAAAAATGTGGTCGACGAGTGCGGGTGCCGCAATTAAGCCCCCCCCCCTCCTCCCAGCCGTAAACGGGAACCGTAATTACAAATCGTAGTGTGGACCCAGCCTAAACCGTATGCATTTTTAAACCATTTACTGTTTTTAAAAGCGCATACAGTTCCGTCCATTTTTATTAAAATAAAAACCATACGTTTTTGAAAATGTCCATTTTTAATGGGAGGGGTCTTAAGTGGGGACTTTAGGATGCAAATGCGCATGTGCAAAGTAAAAACCGTATATGGTTTCCCGTATGGAACCGTATACATGTGCGTTTCCCATTGATGTCCATGTTAAAAAAAAAAAAACGTATGCGGTTGCTGTACGGTGGCTAAACCGGAGACAAAACTGTGGATAACCACTGTTTTGAGTACAGGATAAAACCGTATTGCAAGCAAACCGTACACAATCGGATGCATCCGGTTTTCAATTACGGTATTTGTCTATGTATATGGTTTTTCATTTCGGTTCCATACGTTTTCAATAATGGAAGCATACTTGAAAAACGTGGTGTGAACCCACCCTAACAGTATTCTCCAGCTTTTCTAGGCTCAAAGATGGCACATCTGCTTAACCCCTTAAGGACTCAGACAATTTTATTTTTACGTTTTTTGTTTTTTTTTTCTCCTCCCCTTCAAAAAATCATAACTCTTTTATATTTTCATCCACAGACTAGTATGAGGGCTTGTTTTTTTGCACGACCAGTTGTCCGTTGTAATGCCATCACTCACTTTATCATAAAATGTTTAGCGCAACCAAAAAAAATACTATTTGTGTGGGGAAATTAAAAAGAAAACCACAATTTTGCTAATTTGGGAAGGTTTTGTTTTCACGCCGTATAATTTGTGGTAAAAATGACGTGTGTTTTATTCTCTGGGTCAATACGATTAAAATGATACCCATTATTATACTATATTCTATTACTGTTGCGCTTAAAAAAAAAAAATCTAAAACTTTTTAACCAAATTAGTACGTTTAAAATCCCCCTATTTTGAAGACCTATAACTTTTTCATTTTTCTGTATAAGCGGTGGTATGAGGGCTCATTTTTTGTGCCGTGATCTGTACTTTTTATTAATACCATATTTGCTTATACAAAACTTTTTAATAAAATTTTGTAATTTTTTGGGAATAAAATGTTATAAAAAAGCAGCTATTTTGGACTTTTTTATATATTTTTTTTTTTACGTTCACCGTACGGGATCATTTACAGTTTTTCACCTAAAAATCCATATGCTGGCTTATTTTTTGCGCCACCAATTCTACTTTGTAATGACGTCAGTCATTGTGCCCAAAAATCTATGGTGAAACGGAAAAAGAAAATCATTGTGAGACTAAATTGAAGAAAAAATGCCATTTTGTAACTTTTGGGGGCTTCCGTTGCTACACAGTAAATTTTTCGGTAAAAATGACACCTTATCTTTATTCTGTAGGTTGATACGATTAAAATGTTACCCTACTTATATAGGTTTGATTTTGTCGTACTTCTGGAAAAAATCATAACTACATGCAGGAAAATTTATACGTTTAAAATTGTCATCTTCTGACCTCTATAACTTTTTTATTTTTCCGTGTATGGGGCGGTATGAAGGGTCATTTTTTGCGCCGTGATCTAAAGTTTTTAGCGGTACCATTTTTGCATTGATCGGAAATTTTGATCGCTTTTATTCATTTTTTCTTGATATAAAAAGTGACCAAAAATGCACTATTTTGGACTTTGGAATTTTTTGCGCGCACGCCATTGACCGTGCGGTTTAATTAACTATATATTTTTATAATTCGGACATTTCCGCATGCGGCGATACCACATATCTTTATTTTTATTTACACTGGGTTTTTTTTTATATGGGAAAAGGGGGGTGATTTAAACTTTTAATAGGGAAGGGGGTTAAATGATCTTCACTTTTTTTTTCAAATTTTTTTTTTGTAGTGTTATAGCTCCCATAGGGACCTATAACACTGCACGCACTGATCTTTCACATTGATCACTGGTTTCTCATAGGAAACCAGTGATCGATGATTCTGCCGCTTGACTGCTCATGCCTGGATCTCAGGCACTGAGCAGTCATTCGGCGATCGGACAGCGAGGAGGCAGGTAGGGACCTTCCTGCTGTCCTGTAAGCTGTTCGGGATGCCGCGGCTTTCACCGCGGCTATCCCGAACAGCTCCCTGAGCTAACCGGCATGCTTTCACTTTAGACGCGGCGTTCAACTTTGAATGGCGCGTCTAAAGGGTTAATGGCAGCGCGATCAATGCCGCGCGCTATTAGCCACGGGTCCCGGCCATTGTTAGAGGCTGGGGCCGACCCGCTAGGACGCGGGGCCATGCCGTGACCCCGAGTTATAGATCGGGAGCGGACTCATGACGTAGCGGTACGTCATGAGTCCTTAAGGGGTTAAAGCACAATTGTCACGTGTTTTAACCCCCATAAACTAGCCCCAGGATGAAAGTTGTTAGAAAATGTGCGCGTTCTTCTGTGCACTCCGGTGATGCGGGCAGCCTGCTCTCACAGCAAGCGCTAGCTCTCTTTCTGCTAGTATTTGCTCCCTATGGCTCAATGTGCGGCGTAAAGCAGTAGCGGAATGATCTGGCCGCCCGGTCTCCTGTCTTCCTAGAGTGCACAGAGGTGATGAAATGCAGGTGGCCAGATCATTACGCCGCACGTTGAGCCATAGGGAGCTATGTACAGAGAGCTAGTGCTTGCTGTGAGATCTGGCTGCTCGCATCACCGGAGTGCACAGGAGAACGGGCACTGTTTATTCTTGTACAGTACGAAACTCTCCATCCGCAGATTAGGATAATAAGGGCTCTCAGTGCTGGGACCTGTGTGCCAATCACACAGCGTTCCCAGAGCTGACACACAGGGGACAGGAGTGGCAGCCGCAGGCATAGCCACGCCTATCCGACTGTTGATGACTTGTTAAAGGAAAACTGTCACATTTTCTCCCGCACTATCCACATGTACTGGTGGATAGTGCGGGAGACGCTGATTAAAAAAGCCCTACCTTGGTCTGATTTGCACCGCCATTCGCCCGCAATTGTAGTTTTAATCTCTGTGCATATCCTTCTGTAACTGGCAAGGGCGGGGCTTCTGCGGGCTAACTAACACTGACGTCAGCGCCGCTCAAGAATATTCATCCCCCCCCCTCCCTCTGGTTATGAGCGGCGAAGAGAGGGAGAACAGAAGGGATGAATGTTCATGAGTGGCGCTGTCATCAGTGTCAGTTAGCCCACAGAAGCAGGGCAGTGAGGACAAGCAGGGCCCTGTGCAGTGAGGACAAGCAGGGCCCTGTGCAGTGAGGCTCTATAACAAGCTACTTTCTCACACATGAGGATGATTGACAATCCAGGAGCCTGCAGAGTTCTTCTTGTCCCAAACTTACTTCCTGTATTGGGCTCCTCATAGAGACATACAGGCAATAGCTGCAGGAACAACATTTTTTTCACCCAAAAATATAAATTTTTTTTTTTACTAATGTATATTACAAATATACATATAATGGTATTATCTACATTATATCAAAAGTTTTTGATGACTATACACTTTAAAAGCAGTTTTTAGCATGATTAAAGCTGCTACAAACAGAATAAGGGTATGCTTCAACTGTAATTTCTAACAACTTTGTCATCCTGGGGGCTAGTTTATGGGGGTTAAAACTTGGGGGTGACAGTTGTGCTTTAAACTAATACAGCTGTAAGCAGATACGCCATTCACAAGCAGAAAAGCCAGGTGAGAATCTGCTTGTGGCTGTATAAGGGTGCATGCACACCACGTTTTTGCTATCCAGTTCCCGTATACGGTTTTCCTTCAAAAACCGTACTAAAACGTATTGAAAACCGGATGTATTGACTTAACATTGCAAACCGCATCATACGGTTATGTCCGTTTGGCGACTTTTAAGGTTGGGCCCGGTTTTTCAGTCGTGTTCGCAACCGGAGTATACAGCGTTTTTAGGTCCGGTTGACCAACCGTATCCTATCCGGATATGTTTTTATTAACATGGAAGTCAATGAGAACCGGACTAAACCGTATGAGTGTACAGTTGCATCTGTTCTAATCCCTCCGTTTTTATTATTGCACTTGCGCAATGCAAGCCGAAAACACCACCCACCTTCGAGAATGTTCTTTCTGGAAATACTTTATTTAAAAACAAGGCCAACATTGACGGACGTATATGTTTTATTAGGGTGAAAACGGATACAACCGGATTTAACCGTACATCACGATTCAAACCGTATACGGTTTCAAACCGGATACAGGTTGATCTATGTGCACACGGTTTAATACGGTTGAGTCCGGTTTTTGCCTATCCGTTTTTTTTACAAAAAACCTGATACGGGAACTGGATAGCAAAAACGTGGTGTGCATGCACCCTAACTTTATGCACTTGCACACTTTACTATAGAGCCCTGCATCGTAATTGGGGTCCCACGGGACCTGATAAATAAAAACTTGTGGGCAGTAATGAGATTGTTGTGGGTGGTCACTCGCTATTCCTGCAATTCCCACAAATTCTGCACAATCCCCCACCGCAGACCCGGCCTGACCCATCCCGACTCCCAGCTCAGTTCACCCAGTGCCATGCTGTGTGTGCACTGCGCACGCGCAGCCTCTTGTCCTGCTATCTCTTCCCCTCGCTGTCTGGTACCAGTGTGACACTGAGGAAGTAGTATGTACACCACCCAGAGGAGTGGACATCCCTGCCCTGGAGGACCAGTCACCTCACCAGCTGCTAGTTAAAGTAATACAATACAAATAAGTTCACTGCTCATAGTTTAACCCCTTAAGAACCCAGCCAATTTTCAGTGTCTGACCCGGCCATTTTTTGCACATCTGACCACTGTCACTTTAAGCATTAATAACTCTGGGATTCTTTTACCTTTCATTCTGATTCTGAGATTGTTTTTTCGTGACATATTCTACTTTGTTAGTGGTAAATTTTTGTCGATACTTGCATAATTTCTTGGTGAAAAATTCCCAAATTTTATGAAAAAATGGAAAATGTTGCATTTTTTTTTTACTTTGAAGCTCTCTGCTTGTAAGGAATAGACATTCCAAATAAATTATATATTGATTCACATATACTATATGTCTACTTTATATTTGCATCATAAAGTTGACATGTTTTTACTTTTGGAAAACATCAGAGGGCTTCAAAGTTCAGCAGCAATTTTCAAATTTTTCACAAAATTTTCAAAATCGAAATTTTTCAGGGACCAGTTTAGTTTTGAAGTGGATTTGAAGGGCCTTCATATTAGAAATACCCCATAAATTACCCCATTATAAAAACTGCACCCCTCAAAGTATTCAAAGTGACATTCAAAAGGGTTAGCCCTTTAGGTGTTTCACAGGAATAGCAGCAAATTGAAGGAGAAAATTCAAAATCTTCATTTTTTACACTCGCATGTTCTTGTAGACCCAATTTTTTTATTTTTACAAGGGGTAAAAGGAGAGAAATCTACCTAAGATGTGTAACCCAATTTCTCTCGAGTAAGGAAATACCTCATGTGTATGTCAAGTGTTCGGCGGGTGCACTAGAGGGCTCAGAAGGGAAGGAGCGACTTTTGGAGCGGATTTTGGAGAGTGAGTTTTTCTGAAATGTTTTTTGGGGGGCATGTCACATTTAAGAAGCCCCTATGGTGCTGGAACAGCAAAAAAAAAAAAAAAACACATGGCATACTATTTTGGAAACTACACCTCTTAACCCCTTAACGACGCAGGACGTATATTTACGTCCTGCGCCGGCTCCCGCGATATGAAGCATCATATCGCGTCGGTCCCGGTGCTAATCAACGGCCGGGACCCGCGGCTAATACCACACATCGCCGATCGAGGCGATGTGCGGTATTAACCCTTTAGAAGCGGCGGTCAAAGCTGACCGCCGCTTCGAAAGTGAAAGTGACCCGGCTGTTCGGGACCACCGCGGTGAAATTGCGGCGTCCCGAACAGCTGATCGGACACCGGGAGGGCTCTTACCAGCCTCCCCGGTGTCCGATCGACGAATGACTGCTCCGTGCCTGAGAACCAGGCAGGAGCAGTCAAGCGCCGATAATGCTGATCACAGGCGTGTTAATGCACGCCAGTGATCAGCATAGGAGATCAGTGTGTGCAGTGTTATAGGTCCCTATGGGACCTATAACACTGCAAAAAAAATGTAAAAAAAAAGTGTTAATAAAGGTCATTTAACCCCTTCCCTAATAAAAGTTTGAATCACCCCCCTTTTCCCATAAAAAAAATAAAACAGTGTAAAAAAAATAAAAAATAAACATATGTGGTATCGCCGCGTGCGTAAATGTCCGAACTATAAAAATATATCCTTAATTAAGCCGTACGGTCAATGGCGTACGCGCAAAAAAATTCCAAAGTCCAAAAAAGCGTATTTTGGTCACTTTTTATACCATTAAAAAATGAATAAAAAGTGATCAAAAAGTCCGATCAAAACAAAAATCATACCGATAAAAACTTCAGATCACGGCACAAAAAATGAGTCCTCATACCGCCCCGTACGTGGAAAAATAAAAAAGTTATAGTGGTCAGAAGATGACATTTTTAAACGTATAAATTTTCCTGCATGTAGTTATGATTTTTTCCAGAAGTGCGACAAAATTAAACCTATATAAGTAGGGTATCATTTTAACCGTATGGGCCTACAGAATAATGATAAGGTGTAATTTTTACCGAAATATGCCCTGCGTAGAAACGAAAGCCCCCAAAAGTTACAAAATGGCGTTTTTTTTTCGATTTTGTCGCACAATGATTTTTTTTCCCGTTTCACCGTGCATTTTTGGGTAAAATGACTAATGTCACTGCAAAGTAGAATTGGCGACGCAAAAAATAAGCCATAATATGCATTTTTAGGTGGAAAATTGAAAGGGTTATGATTTTTAAAAGGTAAGGAGGAAAAAACGAAAGTGCAAAAACGGAAAAACCCTGAGTCCTTAAGGGGTTAAGGAACGTAACAAGGGGAACAGGTGTTTGATGACTTTTTGTTAACCCCTTAAGGACTGAGCCCTTTTTCACCTTAAGGACTCGCCCATTTTTTGCAAATCTGACCACTGTCACTTTAAACATTAATAACTCTGGAATGCTTTTAGTTATCATTCTGATTCCGAGATTGTTTTTTCGTGACATATTCTACTTTAACGTAGTGGTAAAATTTTTTGGTAACTTGCATCCTTTCTTGGTGAAAAATCCCAAATATTTGATGAAAAATTTGAAAATTTAGCATTTTTCTAACTTTGAAGCTCTCTGCTTGTAAGGAAAATGGATATTCAAAATAATTTTTTTTTTTTATTCACATATACAATATGTCTACTTTATATTTGCATCATAAAATTGATGAGTTTTTACTTTTGGAAGACACCAGAGGGCTTCAAAGTTCCGCAGCAATTTTCCAATTTTTCACAAAATTTTGAAACTCGCTTTTTTTCAGGGACCAGTTCAGGTTTGAAGTGGATTTGAAGGGTCTTCATATTAGAAATACCCCTTAAATGACCCCATTATAAAAACTGCACCCCCAAAAGTATTCAAAATGACATTCAGTAAGCGTTTTAACCCTTTACGAGTTTCACAGGAATAGCAGCAAAGTGAAGGAGAAAATACACAATCTTAATTTTTTACACTCGCTTGTTCTTGTAGACCCAATTTTTGAATTTTTGCAAGGGGTAAAAAGGAGAAAATTTTTACTTGTATTTGAAACTCAATTTCTCTCGAGTAAGCACATACCTCATATGTCTATGTTAATTGTTCGGCGGGCGCAGTAGAGGGCTCAGAAGGGAAGGAGCGTCAAATGGTTTTTGGGGGGCATGTCACTTTTAGGAAGCCCCTATGGTGCCAGAACTGCAAAAAACCCCACATGGCATACCATTTTGGAAACTAGACCCCTCGGGGAACGTAACAAGGGGTAATGTGAACCTTAATACCCCACAGGTGATTCACGACTTTTGCATATGTTAAAAAAAAAAAAAAAATTTACCTAAAATGCTTGGTTTCCCTAAAGTTTTACATTTTTAAAAAGGGTAATAGCAGAAAATACACCCCAAAATTTGAAGCCCAATTTCTCCCAATTCAGAAAACACCCCATATGGGGGTGAAAAGTGCTCTGTTGGCGCACTACAGGTCTCAGAAGAGAAGGAGTCACATTTGGCTTTTTGAGAGCAAATTTTGCTCTGGGGGCATGCCGCATTTAGGAAGCCCCTATGGTGCCAGGACTGCAAAAAATACCCACATGGCATACCATTTTGGAAACTAGACCCCTCGAGGAACGTAACAAGGGGTTAAGTGAACCTTAATACCCCACAGGCGTTTCACGACTATTGCATATGTAAAAAAAATAAAAAAAAATTTACCTAAAATGCTTCTTTTCCCAAAAACTTTACATTTTTAAAAAGGGTAAAAGCAGAAAATACCCCCCAAAATTTGAAGCCCAATTTCTCCCAAGTACGGCGATACCCCATATGTGACCCTTAACTGTTGCCTTGAAATACGACAGGGCTCCAAAGTGAGAGCGCCATGCGCATTTGAGGCCTAAATTAGGGATTGCATAGGGGTGGACATAGGGGTATTCTACGCCAGTGATTCCCAAACAGGGTGCCTCCAGCTGTTGCAAAACTCCCAGCATGCCTGGACAGTCAACGGCTGTCCGACAATACTGGGAGTTGTTGTTTTGCAACAGCTGGAGGCTCCGTTTTGGAAACCATGGCGTACCAGATGTTTTTCATTTTTATTGGGGAGGGGAGGGGGGCTGTGTAGGGGTATGTGTATATGTAGTGTTTTTTACTTTTTATTTTATTTTGTGTTAGTGTAGTGTAGTGTTTTTAGGGTACAGTCACACGGGCACACAGTTCACAGTAGTTTCTCGCTGGCAGTTTGAGCTGTTGCAGAAAATTTGCTGCAGCTCAAACTTGCAGCCCGATACCTACTGTAATCCTCCGCCCATGTGAGTGTACCCTGTACGTTCACATTGGGGGGGAACATCCAGCTGTTGCAAAACTACAACTCCCAGCATGCGCTGACAGACTGTACATGCTGAGAGTTTTAGTTTTGCAACAGCTGTAGGCACACTGGTTATGTATCACGGAGTTTGTGACCTTACTCAGTGTTTCAAAACCAGTGTGCCTCCAGCTGTTGCAAAACTACAACTCCCAGCATGTACGGTGCATGGTGTAAGGTGACTGCTGGGAGTTGTAGTTTGCAACTGCTGGAGGCACACCGGTCGTGAAACACTGAGTTAAGTTAAAAAAAAAAACCTCTAGGTTTCACAACCAGTGTGCCTTCAGCTGTTGCAAAACTACAACTCTCAGCAGTCACCGACAGCCAACGGGCATGCTGGGAGTTGTAGTTATGCAACCAGCAGATGCACCACTACAACTCCCAGCATGCTCTATAGCTGTTTGTGCAAGCTGGGAGTTGTAGTTATACAACAGCTGAAGGTACACTTTTCCATAGAAATAATGTGCCTCCAGCTGTTGCAAAACCATAAGTCCCAGCATGCCCATAAGGGAATGCTGGGAGTTGTGGTGGTCTGCCTCCTGCTGTTGCATAACTACAGCTCCCAGCATGCCCTTTTTGCATGCTGGGAGCTGTTGCTAAGCAACAGCAGGAGGCTGTCACTCACCTCCTGCTGTTGCTTCATCGCTGGACTTTCCCTCGCCGCCGCCGTCGCTCCTGGGGCCCCGATCCCAACATGGACGCCGGGGATCGGGGTCCCCAGCACCCGGGGTCGTCTTCCCGCTCACGCCCTCCGGAAGAGGGGCGGAGCGGGTGCGGGAGTGACGCCCGCAGCAGGCGCCCTGATTGGTCGGCCGGTAATCCGGCCGACGAATCAGGGCGATCGTGAGGTGGCACCAGTGCCACCTCACTCCTGCAGGCTCTGGCTGTTCGGGGCCGTCAGACGGCCCTGAACAGCCAGTATTTCCGGGTCACCGGAGACCCGATTGACCCGGAATCGCCGCAGATCGCTGGACTGAATTGTCCAGCGATCTGCGGCGATCGCCGACATGGGGGGGCATAATGACCCCCCTGGGCGATATGCCGGGATGCCTGCTGAACGATTTCAGCAGGCATCCGGCTCCGGTCCCCAACCGGCTAGCGGTGGGGGCCGGAATTCCCACGGGCGTATGGATACGCCCTGCGTCCTTAAGGACTCGGGATGCAGGGCGTATCCATACGCCCTGCGTCCTTAAGAGGTTAAAGTTGGATGTGTAAATTATTTTTTTTTTTTCACTAAAATGCTAGTTTTCCCCCAATTTTAAAATTTTTACAAGGGGTAATAGGAGAAAATGCCCCCCCCCAAAATTTGTCACCCCATCTCTTCTGAGTATGGAAATACCCCATGTGTGGACGTCAAGTGCTCTGCTGGCGCACTACAATGCTCAGAAGAGGAGTAGCGCCATTGAGCTTTTGGGAAAAAAAAAATGGAAGTCAGGGGCCATGTGCGTTTACAAAGTCCCCCATGCTGCCAGAACAGTGAACACCCCCCCCCCCCACGTGTCCCCATTCTGGAAACTACACCCCTCACAGAATTGAATAAGGGGTGCAGTGAGTGTTTACACCCCACTGGCGTTTGACAGATCTTTGGAACAGTGGGCTGTGCAAATGAAAAATTTCATATTTCATTTTTCAGACCACTGTTCCAAAAATTTCAGACACCTGTGTGCTCACTGCACCCCTTATTACATTACGTGAGTGGTGCAGTTTCCAAAATGGGGTCACATGTGGGGGGTCCATTGTTCTGGCACTAAAGGGGCTTTGTAAACACACGTGACCTTCAATTCCGAACAAATTTTCTCTTCAAAAGCCCAATGGGGCTCCCTCTCTTTTGAGCATTGTAGTTCGCCCGCAGAGCACTCTAAATCCACATATGGGGTTTGTTCTTACTCAGAAGAAATGGGGTTACAAATTTTGGGGGGCTAGTTTCCCTTGTGAAATTGAAAAATTTAGGGTAACACCAGCATTTTAGTGATTCGTTAAACACCTGTGGGGTGTTAAGGCTCACTATACCCCTTGTTACATTCCGTGAGGGGTGTAGTTTCCAAGATGGGGGTCACATGTGGGTATTTTTTTTTTTTTTGCGTTTGTCAGAACCGCTGTAAAATTTACCACCCCTGTGCAAATCACCAATTTAGGCCTCCAATGTACATCAATTCCGGACATTTGAGGATTAAATTAGGGTTTTGCATAGGGTATTCTACGCCAGTGATTCCCAAACAGGGTGCCTCCAGCTGGTGATAAACTCCCAGCATGCCTGGACAGTCAGTGACTGTCCTGAAATGCTGGGAGTTGTTGTTTTGCAACAGCTGGAGGCTCCATTTTGGAAACACTGCTGTACAATATGCTTTTCATTTTTTTATTTTGGGGGGGGGGGGGGCAGTGTAAGGGGGTGTATATGTAGTGTTTTACCCTTTATGTCTTAGTGTAGTGTTTTTAGGGTACATTCACACTAGCGGGTTTATAGTGAGTTTCCCGCTAGGAGTTTGTGCTGCGGCGAAAAATTTGCCGCAGCTCAAACATCAAACAGGAAACTTACTGTAAACTCGCCCGTGGTAATGTACCCTGTACATTCACATGGGGAGGGGGCAAACCTCCAGCTGTTACAAAACTACAACTTCCAGCATGTACTGACAGACCATGCATGCTGGGAGTTGTACTTTTGCAACAGCTGGAGGCACACTGGTTGGAAAACCTTCAGTTAAGTTCTTTTACCTAATTCAGTATTTTCCACCCAGTGTGCCTCCAGCTGTTGCAAAACTGCAACTCTGAGCATGTACTAATCATTGAAGGGCATGCTGGGAGATGTAGTTATGCAACAGCTGGAGGTACGGAACTACAACTCCCAGCATGCCGAGACAGCTGTTTGCTTTTTGGCCATGCTGGGATTTGCAGTTTTGCAACATCTGGAGAGCTACAGTTTAGAAACCACTGCACAGTGATCTCCAAACTGTGGCCCCCCAGATGTTGCAAAACTACAAATCCCAGCATGCCCAAACAGCTGTGTCGGCAAGCTAGGAGTTGTAGTTTTGCAAGATCTGGAGGTCTACAGTTTAGAGACCACTGTATAGTGGTCTCAAACGGTAGCCCTCCAGATGTTGCTAGGCAACTCACCGTCTTCTGTAGGATCCAGGGAGCCGCATCGCTGTCCTCTGCTGCCGCCGATCTCCACCGTCGATCGTCGCCGCCGATGGGTAAGTGGACCTCCGGCACCGGTCCTCGTCGATTTCCCGGTTGGTTTCCCCGTTCTGCCCCGCCTATTGTGGGTGGGCAGAACGGGGAAAAACGAAAGTTAACCCCCCGCCCCTGATCTGCTATTGGTCATTGCTTCTATACGACCAATAGCAGGGATAGGAGGAGTGGCACCCCTGCCACCTCACTCCAATCCCTTCAGGGGGATTGTGGGTGTCTTGGACAACCCCGATTCCCCCTTATTTTCCGGCTCTCTATAGACCCGTATGACCCGGAATTGCGCAAATCGACGGTGTGAATTCACCGGCGATTTGCGGCGATCGCCGACATGGGGGAGTCTGCTGACCCCCCCCCCAGGTATCGATATCAACAGTCACCCGTGGCACACAGCGGGGACCGAAATTCCCACGGATGTACCGGTATGTCATGGGTCCTGTAGGGGTTAAATAGTTGTCTTAGTGTTTAACTGCCTACCACACCATATACTGACTACAGTGACATTTCTATATTAGCTGAGAGTGCTGATTTGCCATGCAGGATCTTTCTCACCCATCTTTTCCTGGCTTCTGAATGGCAAATCTTTTTATAGCTGTGTGTGACAGTCAGATGCTGTAATAATTAGAGGGTCAAGAGTCTGACTCGCACACTTTTCCCAGGCTCCGGATTGGCACATCTTCTTAGTAGAGTAAACCCATGGCCACCATTACTAACCCAGAATGTTTCTGTGAGCGGGTGGGAATGATTAAGATCTGTTATCAAATCGAAACATGTTGTTTTATTTGCAGTTTTAAAAAGAATATAAAGATAAAGAAGTGCCTAAAATGTATTATTTATTAGATTCATTTAAAATCACCGCAAAAAAAAGGAAAATGTGCTCCCTAAATGTGTGAAGTAATAAACAAAGTAAAGTGCCTTAAATGCTCCAAACAGACCACCAGCTTGTTGCTGTAGGAGTCTGTTCCCTGTGAGCATATATACAAAGTCCATCTCTCAACGCGTTTCTGCTGACTATACCGTCAGTGTCCTCAGGAGAGAATTAATGGCACCAGGTCGTCTGCTGTTTCACAGATAGCCTGTTTGTGGGGTCACTTCTCGGTGACCCTAATACTTAGGGGTATACCGTGGAAGGGCATTATGTTATAGATTATTAAAGATTGCACAAAGCCCATGTAAACATGTGGTAAAATGTAAACCAAGAAAGATATTGCACTTCTGTAATAAGTATTGCACATATCCCTGTGCTAATCAGTTCCATAATCTTATATTGCACATAACCCCAATTGCTTTAGCCCATGTAAACACATTTAGCATCACAAGCCACCTATTTCTTGGTATACTGCCTGTAATGCCGGGTGCCTGAGCGCATATTACCTCTATTGCGCTCAGTAACACGGGCTACTCACGGTCCCTACAGTATGGAGCTCTGAAGTCTGGTGTCTCCAGTCCGCAGTGTCAGTTGAGAGATAGGACCTTGTATATATGCTCACAGGGAACAGGCTCCTACAGCAACAAGCTGGTGGTCTGTTTGGAGCATTTAAGGCACTTTACTTTGTTTATTATTTCACACATTTAGGGAGCATGTTTTCCTTTTTTTTGTGGTGATTTTAAATTAATCTAATAAATAGTAAATTTTAGGCACTTCTTTATCTTTATATTCTTTTTGGATTTGCCAAGAAGTAACTCTACTAGGCTGAGGATTAGCCTTACAATATCCTGCAGGGGTGTGGAAATTTTATAAAAAACTACTTGTCCACGGGACTAAAATGGAGCAAAATCTACTTGTCCCTCATGACGATCTACTTGTCCGGGCCAATTTTCGCTTTTACGCTCTAATTTTTTCCTTCTCTCCCTATAATAGCCATAATTACCTACTATAATGACACCTTTTAATTTTTCAATAACATATATTCTCTGAACCAAAAAATATATAAATATTAAGCGAAGTGAAATTGAAATAGTAAAAGATAATTTTGCAGATTTGGTGGTTTTCTTTTCTGCGCCATTTACCTTGTGGTTGAGGTAACATGTTAGTTTTATACTTTAGGCGCCTGATTACAGCAATACCAGATTTGTATCGTTTACGTCATGTTTTACTAATTCTGAACGTTTTCTAATTTTTTTTAATTGCCATTTTTTAACCCCTGTAGCTTTATTTTTTTTTTCCCGCAGGCTGTATTATAAAAATTGCAAGTCTGTGGTTTGGTATTTTTTTTACATTTACCGTACGGGATACATAATGTTATATTTTAATAGGTTGTACAATTACGTACAAAGCGATACCAAATATGTTTATTTTTATTATGTTTGCATGTTTGTATATAGGAAAAGGGGGTGATTTGAACTTTTAACATGGAAGGGGTTAATGCAGCGGTCTTCAAACTGTGGCCCTCCAGATGTTGCAAAACTACAACTCCCAGCATGCCCGGACAGTCCTGGCATGCTGGGAATTGTAGTTTTGTAACATCTGGAGGGGCACAGTTTGAAGACCACTGGGTTAATGTGTCTTTCAAACTTTTATTAAAACTTTTTTTTTTTTTACACTTTATTACACTTATAGGAGGAATCATTAGATTCCTCATACAGGTGAATAGATTCTATTGAACTCTATTAATCTGTGTGCTCTGTGGTCCATTGATAGAGCCTGGTCCAGCCAGGATCTATCAATGACAGAGCCGGGACAGGAGGAAGCAGAGGTAAGTCCTCCGGCTACCTCTATAGTGGATCTCCCCCCTGCGATCGCGCTGCGGGGGGGGGGGGGGGGGGGGGGCGATCCACCCCACTAGCCCACCAGGGAGCATTCACATCTCCCTTTAGATGCCGCTGTCAGCTTTGACAGCGGCGATCTAAAGGGTTAATAGCCAGCCGTGGCGATCACCGCATGCTGGCTATTAGCGGCGGCCCCCGGCTACTGAAAACAGCCGGGGGCTGCAGAGTATGGAGCGGACAGGAATCCCGAGCCCGCTCCATACAGACTGCAGATCGCCACCGCACTTGTCAGGTCCGGCCCTGCTTGCCCGAAGCCGGGCTAAGGGCCGGACAATTTCACCTGCTCGGCGCCCAAAACTGTTTGTCGGGCCTCGGGCGATAGGAATTCCACATCCCTGTGGGGAGCCCCACCTGATGATGAGATAGGGGTTCCCAATAGGTGTACAGGTCCCCAGATATATATGACCCCTAGGGCAGGGCGGTTTACCTGTTCATACTGAATAATGGTAATTTTATATATAAAATTTTCACCGCCCGCACATAAGGATAATGGGGCATCTTCTATGTGCTGGGACCTGTGTGTCACAGTGGGGGAGTGAGCTGTGACACTCTGTGCAGCCAGTATACCGCTGTTTCTCCAACCAGGGAGCCTCTAGCTGTTGCAAAACTACAACTCCCAGCATGCCCAGACAGCCATTGGCTGTCCGAGCATGCTGGGAGTTGTAGTTTTGCAACTGCTGGAGGCACCACCTGGTTGGGAAACACTGTGCAGACAGTATACCGCTGTTTCTCCAACCAGTAAGCCTCCAGCTGTTGCAAAACTACAACTCCCTGCATGCTCGGACAGCCAATGGCTGTCTGGGCATGCTGGGAGTTGTAGTTTTCCAACAGCTGGAGCCCCACCTGATAAAGAGATAGGGGTTCCCAATTGATGTACAGGCCCCCAGATATACATGATCACCTAGGTAGGGTTCCTATTTAAACAATTATACCCCCTTAAAAATATCTCTATGGACGTTTTACACTTACTGCTGCCTGTAAAGATCGCAGGACCTTGCCGGGGGATGCACGATGCGCGGGCCGGGGGATGCGCGGGCCGGGGGATGCACGATGCGCGGGCCGGGGGATGCACGATGCGCGGGCCGGGGGATGCACGATGAGCACGTCAAGTGACATCATCCCAGGCGCCGCACGGGACGTCAGCGTCACGCCGCTGCCTATGCGTCCCGGCGTCCTGCGCTTCCTATGACGTCACGGATAGTGCGCACCGCTTCAGGAAGGAGGCCGCAGGTACAAAACACACGCTGCGCACACATTTAAAATTCTTCCGGCATTTAGCGCTGCTTGCCCGAAGCCGGGCTAAATGCTGGAAGAATCCACCTGCCCGGTGCTCAAAACTGCATGTCCCGGGCGTCGGGCTATATAATTTCCACATCCCTGATCCTGTATTTTGCTATTGTTGGCAATTTTTGCATTTTTCTACGTATCCCTTTAAGATGTTTTTATATGGATTACAATAAAGATTTTGAAGCGTTTTAACTGGGAGCTGGAGAATCTACAATGTCTTCTCGTGCTTTGTCTACGCTGGGAGTGGAACACAAATGTTGTGGGCGGTTATGGTCAGAAATTCATCAGGAGCTAGATTAAAGGGGTACTCCGATGGAAAACATTATTTTTTTTGATCTTTATAAATCAACTGGTGCCAGAAAGTTAAACAGATCTGTAAATTACTTCTATTAAAAATCTTAATCCTTCTAGTACTATATATACTGAATACTATATACTACTGAATACTACAGAAAATTATTTTCATTTTGGAACACAGAGCTCTCTGCTGACATTTCTGTCCATTTTAAGAACGGTCCAGAGTAAGAGAAAGTCCCCATAGAAAACATATGCTGCTATGGACAGAGACGTCAGCAGAGAGCTCTGTGTTCCAAAAAGAAAATAATTTCCTCTGTAGTATTCAGCAGCTAATAAGTACTGGAAGGATTAAGATTTTTTTTAATAGAAGTAATTTACAAATCTGTTTAACTTTCTGGCACCAGTTGATTAAAAAAAAAGAAATTTCCACCGGAGTACCCCTTTAACCCCTTAACGACGCAGGACGTATATTTACGTCCTGCGCCGCGATCCTGCATCATATCGCGTCGGTCCCGGCGCGCATCAACGGCCGGGACCCGCGGCTAATACCACACATCGCTGATCGCGGCGATGTGCGGTATTAACCCTTTAGAAGCGGCGGTCAAAGCTGACCGCCGCTTCTAAAGTGAAACTGAAAGTCACCTGGCTGCTCAGTCGGGCTGTTCGGGATCGCGGCGTCCCGAACAGCTGACCGGACACCGGGAGGGCCCTTACCTGCCTCCTCGGTGTCCGATCGACGAATGACTGCTCCGTGCCTGAGATCCAGGCAGGAGCAGTCAAGTGCCGATAACACTGATCACAGGCGTGTTAATACACGCCAGTGATCTGTGCAAGAGATCAGTGTGTGCAGTGTTATAGGTCCCTATGGGAGCTATAACACTGCAAAAAAAAAAAAAGTAAAAAAAAAGTGTTAATAAAGGTCATTTAACCCCTTCCCTAATAAGTTTGAATCACCCCCCTTTTCCCATAAAAAAAATAAAACTGTGTAAAAAAAAATAAACATATGTGGCATCGCCGCGTGCGTAAATGTCCGAACTATAAAAATATATAATTAATTAAACCGCACGGTCAATGGCCTATGCGCAAAAAAATTCCATAGTCCAAAAAAGTGTATTTTGGTCACTTTTTATACCATTAAAAAAAATTAATAAAAAGTGATCAAAAAGTCCGATCAAAACAAAAATCATACCGATAAAAACTTCAGATCACGGCGCCAAAAATGAGTCCTCATACCGCCCTGTACATGGAAAAATAAAAAAGTTATAGGGGTCAGAATATGACATTTTTAAACGTATAAATTATCCTGCATGTAGTTATGATTTTTTCCAGAAGTGCGACAAAATCAAACTATATAAGTAGGGTATCATTTTAACTGTATGGTCCTACAGAATAATAAGGTGTCATTTTTACCGAAATATGCACTGCGTAGAAACGGAAGCCCCCAAAAGTTACAAAATGGTGTGTTTTTTCGATTTTGTCGCACAATGATTTTTTTTTTTTTTTCCGTTTCGCCGTGCGTTTTTGGGTAAAATGACTGTCACTGCAAAGTAGAATTGTCGACGCAAAAAAATAAGCCATAATATGGATTTTTAGGTGGAAAATTGAAAGGGTTATGATTTTTAAAAGGTAAGGAGGAAAAAACGAAAGTGCAAAAACCCTGAGTCCTTAAGGGGTTAATGGTGTTGGGGCTAGTAATTATGGCCAACTGTTGCGCATAAGCCAATCAGGAGCCTGGGATAACTGTGTGTCACAGATCCTGTTAGGACCCTATAATCATTACAAAGTCTGACTGTCACATGCAGCACTAAGCAGCGTTGGTACTCAGGAGCCTGGGAAAGTTAGGTGAGACATTAAGTGGCAGTGCAGCTGAATATCGGACACTGGAGGCTGGACAGCATGGGGGAGATTTATCAAAACCTGTCCAGAGGAAATGTTGCTGAGTTGCCCATAGTAACCAATCAAATCGCTTCTTTCGTTTTTCAGAGGCCTTTTGAAAAATGAAAGTGATCTGATTGGTTGCTAT
The DNA here is from genome assembly GCF_029499605.1 of Hyla sarda. Taxonomy (NCBI): domain Eukaryota; kingdom Metazoa; phylum Chordata; class Amphibia; order Anura; family Hylidae; genus Hyla; species Hyla sarda. Next base: position 238,103,739 of record NC_079191.1, read on the forward strand.
GTGCAACTGGGCAACTTTTCCTCTGTACGGGTTTTGATAAATCTCCTCCATAAGTCTAGCGTCTGACTTTTCTAAATGAGTTTCCCCTCAAATGGGATGCGGGGTGAGCTTAATTAATGGAAAAGGACTTCAGTCTGCAACTGTCCCGTTTTTGCAGGGTTATATAAAAAAAACAAAGGGATTTGCTGGACCTGCTGGTATAGTGTGTGACCACCCACTCCCGCCCTCTACATACTTAAAGGGGTACTCCGGCGCTAAGACATCTTATCCCCTATCCAAAGGATAGGGGATAAGATGCCTGATTGCGGGGGTCCCGCCGCTGGGGACCCCCGTGATCTTGCACGCAGCACCCTGTTACAATCAGTCCCTGGAGCTTTTTCGCTACTGTTACTGGCGATCACGGGGCCTGAGCATTGTGACGTCATGGCCCCGCCCCCGAGTGATGTCACGCTCCGCCCCCTTAATGAAAGTCCATGATCCTCTTCTCTCCTCATGCTTTTTCTTTCCTTCTCTTTTCCTTTCTCCTTCCTCTATTTCCCCTTTGTGGTTGTGTTGAGTGGTGTCAGTTTGTGTATCCTCCTTGTCTGTGGTCCCTACCCTTCCCCTTTTATGTTTTGTGACCTTTTTGGGTCCTCTCATGAGTGTTATTTGATATGTGATTATTCTTAGTATGATTCTCTGGTTTATTCTTGCTCCAACTTTCATATGTGCCTTGGAGTTGGGGGGCTACTGACGTAATTTTATTGCAATTGCTTGTGTACCCTGGCCTTTTCTTTGCTTGTTTTTCGCTCCTGATATGCCTGTTACGGGCTTTTGCTAATGTCTTGAGAATGCTATGTTTTTGTTTGATTTTGTCAGTGAAAAATCTTCAATAAAAAATGACAGTAAAAGACACCTTCTCTTTATTCTGTAGGTTATTCTGTATGATTAAAATGATACCCTATATACCCTTATATACCGTATATACTCGAGTATAAGCAGAGTTTTTCATTTCGATTTTTCGTGCTGAAAACGCCTCCCTTGGCTTATACTCGTGAACTCTCCGCCCGTTAATCCCTTCATCAGTGGTCTTAAACCTGCGGACCTCCAGATGTTGCAAAACTACAACTCCCAGCATTCCCGGAGAGTTGCAGTTTTACAACATCTGGAGGTCCGCAGGTTTAAGACCACTGATGAAGGGGGGGGGGGGGGTAATGATGACGAAGGCCGCAGTGGTCTTCAACCTGCGGACCTCCAAAGGTTTAAAACTACAACTCCCAGCATGCCTGGACAGCCGATGGCTGTCCGGGCATGCTGGGAGTTGTAGTTTTGCAACTTCTGGAGGTCCGCAGGTTGAAGACCACTGATGAAGGGATTGACAGGCGGTGAGGATGACGGGGGTCTGGATGATGACAGGGATCTGGATGATTACATGGGGGCGATGATGTATTTCCCACCCTAGGCTTATAGTCGAGTCAATAACTTTTCCTGGATTTTTGGGGTAAAATTAGGGGCCTCGGCTTATATTCGGGTCGGCTTATACTCGAGTATATACGGTAGGTTTGATTTTGTCGTACTTCTGGAAAAAATCATAACTATATGCACGAAAATTGTTTAAAATTGTCATCTTCTGACCCCTATTACTTTTTTATTTTTCGATGAACGGGGTGGTATGAGGGCTTATTGTTTGCGCTGTGATCTGAAGTTTTTATTGGTAGGATTTTTGTTTTCATCAGACTTTTTAATCGCTTTTTATTTATTTTTTTATGGTATAAAAAGTGACCAAAAATACGCTATTTTGGACTTTTTTTTTCGCGTACGCAATTGACCGTGCGGTTTAACTCCTTGGGGACCAAGCCCATTTTGACCCTAAGGACCAGAGCATTTTTTGCAATTCTGACCACTTTCACTTTAAGCATTAATCCCTTGGGGACAGAGGATTTTTTCTTTTTTGCACTTTCATTTTTTCCTCCTTACCTTTTAAAAATCATAACCCTTTCTATTTCGCAGCTAAAAATCCATATGAGGGCTTATTTTTTGTGCCACCAATTCTACTTTGTAATGACATCGGTCATTTTACCCAAAAATCTACGGTGAGACGAAAAATTAAATCATTGTGCGACAAAATTGAAGAAAAAAAACACCATTTTTGGTAAAAATTACACCTTCTCTTTATTCTGTAGGTCCATACGATTAAAATGATACCCTACTTATATAGATTTGATTTTGTCGTAGTTCTGGAAAAAATCTTAACTACATGCAGGAAAATGTATATGTTTAAAATTGTCATGTCCTGACCCCTATAACTTTTTTTTTTTTTTCCGCGTACGGGGCGGTATGAGGGCTCATTTTCTGCGGCGTGATCTGAAGTTTTTAGCAGTACCATATTTGTATTGATCAGACTTTTTGATTGCATTTTATAAATTTTTTCATGATATAAAGTTACCAAAAATACGCTATTTTGGACTTTGAATTTTTTTTTGCGCGTACGCCATTGACCGTGCGGTTTAATTAACAATATATTTTTTATAATTTGGACATTTCCGCATGCGGCGACATCGCATATGTTTTTTACTTACACCGTTTTTTTTTTTTTTTTTTTTATGGGAAAAGGGGGGTGATTCAAACTTTTATTAGGAAAGGGGTTAAATGATCTTCACTTTTTTTCAAATTTTTTTTTTGGCAATGTTATAGCTCCCATAGGGGGCTATAACACTGCACACACTGATCTTTTACATTGATCAATAGTTTCTCATAGGAAACCATTGATCAATGATTCTGCCGCTTGACTGCTCATGCCTGGATCTCAGGCACTAAGCAGTCATTCGGCGATTGGACAACAGGAGGCAAGGTAAGGGACACTCCTGCTGTCCTAGAGCTGTTCGAGATTCCGCAATTTCGCTGCGTCTATCCCGATCAGCCCCCTGAGCTAACTGACAACATTTCACTTTAGTCGGGGCGTTCAACGCCGTGTCTAAAGGGTTAATAGCGCGCGGCACCATGATCAGTGCCGCGCGCTATTAGCCACGGGTCCCGGCCGTTGGTAGGTGCCGGGCCCGAGCCGTGGCCCTGCGTTATAGACAGGAAGTGGGCGGAGGGTGTACAGGTACACCCTCCGTCCCCAACAGGTTAAGAACTATTGGATGCTTGTACTTATGAATTTGATTCCGAGAGAGTTTTTTTTCTTGACATATTCTACTTTGTTAGTGGTAAATTTTCGTCCATAATTTGTAAATTTAGCATTTTATAACTTTGGAGCTCTCTGCTTGTATGGAAAATACATACAACTTTATGTTTGCATCATAAAGTTGAAATGTGGGCTGTACAAATAAAAAATAAAATGTTTCATTTTCACGGACCACTGTTTAAAAAAATCTGTCAAACGCCAGTGGGGTGTAAATGCTCACTGCACCCCTTGTTAGATTTCTTCAGGGGTGTAGTTTCCCAAATAGTGTGCCATGTGGGGTGTTTTCCGCTGTTCTGGCACAAATGTGACTTGCCACCTGTGGGGTGTTAAGGCTCACTATACCCCTTATTACGTTCCGTGAGGGGTGGTTTCCAAAATGGGGTTACATGTTGGTATTTATTTATTTATTTTTTTGCTTTTATGTCAGAACCACTGTAACCAGCAGCCACCCCTGTGCAAATCGCCAATTTAGGCCTCAAATGTACATGGTGCGCTCTCACTCCTGAGCCTTGCTGTGCGCCCGCAGAGCATTTTACATCCACATATGGGGTATTTCCATACTCAGAAGAAAATGCGTTAACTATTTTTCCTTTCACCACTTGTGAAAATAAAAAGTATGGGGCAACACCAGCATGTTAGTATAATTTTTTTTTATTTTTGTACACTAAGAGGCTGGTGTAGACCCCAACTTTTCCTTTTCATAAAAGGAGAAAAAGCCCCCCAAAATTTGTAGCTTAATTTCTCCTGAGTACAGAAATATCCCATATGTGGCCCTAAACTGTTTCCTTGAAATACGACAGGGCTCTGAAGTAGGGATTGACTGATTATCGGTTTGGCCGATATTATCCTCAACGCGATGTCACCGTCAAGTGCGCACAGTGACAGCGCAGGAGGACGCCACTGGAGCCAGAAGTAGCGCGGGCCCCGGGAACAGGTAATTTTGAAACCGGGAATGGGGGAGGCAATGGGGCAGTGGTGGCGGCGGTCTCTGGCTGTTGTGGTGGTGATAATAGGACTCAGGAGGACCCCAGGACAGGCAGGGGGAGAGAAGCAGGTGGCGGCGGTATCTGGCAACGCAAAAGCCCATTCCGGGCCAGAAACGCATTATGTGCTTCTAATAAACTACATTTTATTAAACTGGTTTCCAAGCCTTGTGAACTGACTACATTTGTGCTTCCTACTACCGAACTAGAAGGCTACCTGGATCGGGAGAAACCAAGCTGCAGGACCTTGGTTTATAATACATGCGCGATTAGATGTTGTGCTCTGAGTGCAACGTCACAGAATAAGTGTTCTTATGCTGTACCACTTTAACATTGCCTGACATACTTCACCAGGGGTGCCTGTGTGTCTTTCTTTTACCCTGTGTAGGTGGATATTGGTATTCTCCAGATCATGGGGGAGATTTATCATTAGGTGTCTATTATAGACACAGGTCTACCCTTTTACACTGCCTGTCTAATTTACACTCTTGCTCAAAATGTACAAAAGCTGCACACGACCCTTGATAAATTTTGCGCACGTATAGAAGGGCCCCCCGCCTCACTTTACAGTGCACCCCTTCTCTACCTCACACTTCACAGAGCTGTGGCACTTTCCCGCAGTACACTGCTCACATAGCTAGAAGTACCAGAGCAGCAGTGTGTGCCGAACAAAACTCTGCACAATAGTAAAGTCATAAATCTTTATAAAGTACACAGAATGTCTGGGTTTAAAATATATGTAATTTTGCTGAACAATCTGTCCCCTTACCTCTATATCAGTGTTTACCAACAAGAATGCCTGCAATTCTTGCAAAACTTGACATGCTGAGAGTTGCAGTTTTGCAAAATCTGGAGGCACCCTGGTTGGTAAACACTGTGTACATGTACTAGAGCGGAGTGTGTGCTCATGTACATTTACCAGAATTTAATGTGCGACATGTGTATGGAGCAGAGATGAATGTGTGATTATGTGTAAGCATGACCACGTACACACTTTACTCTGCTACATACACCTGATTACACACTCAGCTCTGCTGCATGCATGCAATCACACACTCAGCTCTGCTGCATGCACACAATCACACAGCTCTGCTGCATGCACACAATCACACAGCTCTGCTGCATACACATAATCACTCACTCAGCTCTGCTGCATACACACGATCACACACTCAACTTTGCTGCGTGCACACAATCACACACATACATAGACCTAACAGCTGTACCTCCTTCACCCTCCCTGCACATACAGTGTTATTCTTAGATGTAGGTCACCATGGTTACACTCTACACAGGTGCAATCTCCTGCACTCATCCAGAACAGCAGCAGTTTGAATTTGACACAGTTGGGAAGTTTGAACATGGGGAATTATTTCTACCTCCTCACGTCCTCATAGCTCATCGGAACACAGTGGTTTTACTGCAGTGGTTCTGATCAGCTCCGCTGAGTTGCTGGAAAGTATTTCTGGATATTTTAGACACTGCGATCAGATTTGATTGCCGTGTCTAACAGGTTAATACCAGGCATCACCGCTAACGGTGAGGTCCAGTATTAGCCAGGAGTCCTGGCCTCTCCTAAGTGCCGGGGCATTACAGCTATTAGGTGGGCTGACCCGCGCTTATGAATATTTAAATCCAGCTGGCGGGCCTGTCTCAAAGCCCAAGTCAGCGTTGGAAGAGGGGGACCTTTGGAGGATCGGGGCTCCAGACTTCAGGGATGTATAGCAGTCAAAGACCCCACATCAGTCTCCTGTTCTCCTGGTGTATCAGTTATAGTGCAGGTGAACGGGGGACTGTTTTCCTTTAGAAAATATTTTAAAGGAAATATCACAAGCGGTCCATAAACATTATATTGTTTTTAAAAGGTGTGTGGAAAAGGACTTAACCCCTTAACGACCATGGATGTGTATACACGTCCTTGTTCTATTAACGGGGTATGGCGCGGGCTCACGACTCAAGCCCGCATCATACCGGCCGGCCCCCAGCTTATTACTGTAGCTGGGGGCTGGCGTTAATAGCCGACATGCGGCTATCAAAGCTGACAGTGGCGTCTAAAGGTGCTTTATCCCATCCCTGGTGGTCCAGTGGGGTGGATCGCCTCCCCCCACAACACTGTCTTACCTCTCGTCCTGCTACTGCGGCTCTGGCAATGATAAAGCCTGGCAGGATCAGGCTTTATCAATCGAGCACAGAGCACACAGATCACTATGGTTTTATGGGACCACATTGATCTGTATGAGGAATCAAATGATTCCTCCTAAAAGTCCACTAAGGGGACTAAAAGTGTAAAAAGCAAAAAAAACTTATACATTAGCCCCTTCCTTATTAAAAATTACAATCACCCCCCCCCCCCCCCTTTTCCTAAATTACATATAAAAAAAATATCTAAACATAATGAAAATAAACATATGTGGTATCGCCGCGTGTGTAAATGTCCGAACTATAAAAATATATCGTTAATTATACCGCACAGTCAATGTCATCCAAAATGGTGTATTTTTGATTACCTTTATTCTACCATAAAAATTAATAAAAAGCGATCAAAAAGTCTGATGAAAACAAAAATGGTACCGATTAATGCTTCAGATCATGGCGCAAAATATGAGCCCTCATACCGCCCCGCACACTTAAAAATAAAAAAGTTGTAGGGGTCAGAATAGGACAATTCTAATTTTATAAATTTTCGTGCATGTAGTTATTTTTTCCAAAAGTATGACAAAATCAAACCTATATAAGTAGGGTATCATTTTAATTTTATGGACCTACAGAATAAATATAAGGTGTCATTTTTACCGAAAAATTTACTTCGTAGCGTAGAAAAGGAAGCCCCCCAAAGTTACAAAATGGTGTTTTGATTTTTTTTCTTAAATTTTGTCCCACAATGATTTTTTTTCCCCATTTTGTCTTAGATTTTGGGGTAAACTGACTGATGTCATTACAAAGTAGAATTGGTCACGCAAAAAATAAGCCATCAAGTGCAAAAAAACAGAAAAACGCTTGGTCCTTAAGGGGTTAAGCATCCCAGAGATAATCTGACTGGTAGCAGAAGCAGGCAATGCTTTCTGACACTTTGTTACATGTGCTCCTTGATCTATATTGGCTTTAAAAATTACGGCAATGTGCAAAGTTTGACAGCATAAGCCATAGCCAGCAGGGGTTAACCGGCCGACCGATCAGGGCACCTGCTGCGGGTGTCACTCCCGCAACCCGCTCCTCCCCTCTTCCGGAGGACGTGAGCGGGTGCGGGAAGAAGACCCCGGGAGCTGGGACCCCGTTCCCTGGCGTCAATGTTGGGATCGGGGCCCCAGGAGCGGCGGCGAGGGACTGACCTGCAGTTGAGCAGCAGTTGGAGGTGATTGATAGCCTCCTGCTGTTGCTTAGCAACAGCACCCAGCATGCAAAAAGGGCATGCAGGGAGCTGTAGTTATGCAACAGCAGGAGGCAGACCACCACAACTCCCAGAATTCCCTTGTGGGCATGCTGGGACTTATAGTTTTGCAACAGCTGGAGGCACATTTTTTCTATGGAAAAGTGTACCTTCAGCTGTTGTATAACTACAACTCCCAGCTTGCACAAACAGCTAAAGTGAATGCTGGGAGTTGTAGTGGTGCATCTGCTGGTTGCATAACTACAACTCCCAGCATGCCCGTTGGCTGTCGGTGACTGCTGAGAGTTGTAGTTTTGCAACAGCTGGAGGCACACTGGTTGTGAAACACTGAGTTAAGTAGCAAACCATTGTGTCTCCAGCTGTTGCATAACTACAATCCCCAGCCAAAGTAGTATGCCTCCAGCTGTTGCATAATTACAAGACCCAGCATGCCCTTCCGCTGTCCGTACATGCTGGGGGTTGTAGCTTTTGCAACAGCTGAAGGCGCACTGGTTGCAAAACACTGAGTTTGTTACCAAATTCGGTGTTTCACAACCAGTGTGCCTCCAGCTGTTGCAAAACTACAACTCCCAGCATGCACTGATAGACCGTACATGTTGGGAGCTGTAGTTTTGCAACAGCTGGATGTTCCCCCCTCCCCAATGTGAACGTACAGGGTACACTCACATGGGCGGAGGTTTACAGTAAGTATCCGGCTGCAAGTTTGAGCTGCGGCAAATTTTCTGCCGCAGCTCAAACTGCCAGCGAGAAACTACTGTGAACCCCCACCCGTGCGTCTGTACCCTAAAAACACTACACTACACTAAAACAAAATAAAAGTAAAAAACACTACATATACACATACCTCCACACAGCCCCCCTCCCCAATAAAAATGAAAAACGTCTGGTACGCCACTGTTTCCAAAACGGAGCCTCCAGCTGTTGCAAAACAACTACTCCTAGTATTGCCAGATAGCCACTGACTGTCCAGGCATGCTGGGAGTTTTACAACAGCTGGAGGCCCCCTGTTTGGGAATCACTGGCGTAGAATACCCCTATGTTCACCCCTATGCAAGTCCCTAATTTAGGCCTCAAATGGGCATGGGGCTCTCTCACTTTGGAGCCCTGTCGTATTTCAGGGCAACAGTTTAGGGTCACATATGGGGTATCGCCGTACTCGGGAGAAATTGTATTACAAATTTTGGGGGGTATTTTCTGCTATTACTCTTATAAAAAATGTAAAATTTTTGGGAAACCAAGCATTTTAGGTAAAAAAAAAAATTTTTTTTTTCTTTACATATGCAAAAGTCGTGAAACACCTGTAGGGTATTAAGGTTCACATTACCCCTTGTTACGTTCCCCAAGGGGTCTAGTTTCCAAAATGGTATGCCATGTGTTTTTTTTTTTTTTTGCTGTCCTGGCACCATAGGGGCTTCCTAAATGCGACATGCCCCCAGAGCAAAATTTGCTCTCAAAAAGCCAAATGTGACTCCTTCTCTTCTGAGACCTGTAGTGCGCCAGCAGAGCACTTTTCACCCCCATATGGGGTGTTTTCTGAATCGGGAGAAATTGGGCTTCAAATTCTGGGGGTATTTTCTGCTATTACCCTTTTTAAAAATGTAAAATTTTTGGGAAACCAAGCATTTTAGTTAAAAAATAATTAATTTTTTTTACATATGCAAAAGTCGTGAATCACCTGTGGGGGTATTAAGGTTCACTTTACCCCTTGTTATGTTCCCCAAGGGGTCTAGATTCCAAAATGGTATGCCATGTGTTTTTTTTTTTGTTTTTTTTGGCTGTCCTTGCACCATAGTAGGGGCTTCCTAAAGGTGACATGCCCCCCAAAAAACATTTGTCACTCCTTCCCTTCTGAGCCCTCTACTGCGCCCGCTGAACAATTAACATAGACATATGAGGTATGTCCTTACTCGAGAGAAATTGGGTTTCAAATACAAGTAAAAATTTTCTCCTTTTTACCCCTTGCAAAAATTGGGTCTACAAGAACATGTGAGTGTAAAAAATGAAGATTTTGAATTTTCTCCTTCACTTTGCTGCTATTCCTGTGAAACACCTAAAGGGTTAAAACACTTACTGAATGTCATTTTGAATACTTGGGGGGAGGGGGGGGGTGCAGTTTTTATAATGGGGTAATTTGTGGGGTATTTCTAATATGAAGACCCTTCAAATCCACTTCAAAATTGAACTGGTCACTGAAAAATAGTGAGTTTGAAAATTATGTGAACAATTTCAAAATTGCTGCTGAACTTTGAAGCCCTCTGGTGTCTTCCAAAAGTAAAAACACGTCGATTTTATAATGCAAACATAAAGTGGACATATTGTATAAGTGAACCAAAAAAAAAATTTTATTTTGAATATCCATTTTCCTTACAAGCAGAGAGCTTCAAAGTTAGAAAAATGCAAACATTTTTTTTTTTTTCATCAAATTTGGGGGGTTTTCACCAAAAAAGGATGCAAGTTACCATAAAATGTTACCACTATGTTAAAGTAGAATATGTCACGAAAAACTATCTCTGAATCAGAATGATAAGTAAAAGCATTCCAGAGTTATTAATATTTAAAGTGACAGTGGTCAGAATTGCAAAAAACGCTCTGGTCCTTAAGGTGTAAAAGGGCCTGGTCCTTAAGGGGTTAATAGAATGAAAAAAAAAAAGAAGGAATATATTTTTGTGCACTCAGCTTTTTCATTCAACGGGAGCGAACACAGGATGTACATGTTTGCCCTGTATATTTAAGAAATTAATGATTTTGAAATCAAATCTGGCAACAAAATAGAGTTTAAACTCTGATAAATAAACGTGAACAGTATCTTAGCTTTTCTACAGAGGGCAGCAGCCAGCCACTGTCTGCAATGAGCAAATAAGTCTTTTTCTGTACAGATGTTTTCATATGTGGAGTGGTAAATTATTATGAGCAATCCGAAAATACTAAGAAACACAACTTCAGCTTATTCATGCAAGGCTCCTTTTTGGATAGGTAATGCGTTCTATTGATTAATCCACATTATGTGTATGAGCTGAACAAGGCAGCATGTTTTGCTATTGTACCTGTTAAAATATAAAATTGGATCCTAGTTGTTTTGTTCTTTAGAACAAAAGGAGTCAATTTAAGAACTAAGGGGAGATTTATCATTAGGTGTCTATGGTAGACACAGTTCTACCCCTTTACACTGCTTGTCTATTGTACACTCTTGCTCAGAATTTACTAAGGCTGTACACTCCTTTGATAAATCTTGTGCAAATATAGAAACGCCCCCTCCTCGCTCTACCATACACTCCTTCTCTACCTCACAGGAAAAGTGGACGTAGGGATTTTGTTCTATTGCTGTGAGGTCAGGATTCCGTTGATTTTTTTTTTTGTCCATCAGCAAAAATGCCAGAAAAACTGTCCCAGCTTTTTCCTGTGTTTTGTCAGTTTTTCTTGTGTTTTACTAGCGTATTTGCTTGAAATTTAGATACGTGAATGCAGAGGACTATGTCAGATTTGGTGGATTGCGACGATGAACAGCGTTTTTTTTTAAATGTCAATAAAAGGGTTAACGAGGGCTGTGGGGGAGTTTTTATTTTTTAATAATTTTTTTTTTTAAATGTGGTGTTTTTTATAATTGAATTTTCAGGCTTAGTAGTGGAAGGCGTCTTGTAGACAGAATCCATTGCTAAGCTGGGGCTTAGCGTTAGCTTGCGCTAATCTCCAAATATTACACCGGCACCCACCGCCACAGGGGTTTCGGGAAGAGCCGTTACCAACAGGCTCGGAGCGTCAAAAATGGCGCTCCTAGGCGGTAACAGGCTGGCGTTATTTAGGCTGGACAGGGCCAGTAACAGTGGTCCAAGCCCACCCTGGTAACATCAGGCTGTTGCTGCTTGCTTGATATCTGGCTGATACTGAAAAAATTAGGGAACCACACACGTTTATTTATTTATAAAAAATAAAACGCATAGGGTTCCCCCTATTTTCAGTATCAGCCAGATACCAACCGAGCAGCAACAGCCTGACGTTACCAGGGTGGGCGAGGACCATTGTTACTGGCCCTCCCCAGCCTAAATAACGCCAGCCTGTTACCACCTAGGCCCAGGAGAGCCATTTTTGACGCACCGGGCCTGTTGGTACCGGCTCTTCCCGGAACCCCTGTGGCGGTGGGTACCGGGGTGATAATTGGGGGTTAGCGCTAGCTGTTTTTGTGGCTTAACGCTAAGCCCTGGCATAGTAATGGATTCTGTCTATAAGACAGCTTCCACTACTAACCCTGAAAATTCAATTATAAAAAACACGGACACATTGAAAAAAAAGTATTTAAAAAAAAAAAAACACTCCCCCACAGCCCTCGTTAACCATTTTATTAAAAAAATAAAAAAACGCTGGTCATTGTCGCAGTCCATCGAATCTGACGTAGTCCTCCGCATTCATGTATCTGAAATGAGAAGAAAAGAAAAACAAGAAATATGGGTTAGTACATTTTTTGTGCTCTCCCCTGGGAAGAGCGCACATAATGCAGTGTGTTCCTAAACAGGGAGCCTCCAATTGTTGCTAAACTACAACTCCCATCATGGGGGGCTGTAGTTATGCAACAGCTGGAGGCACACTGGTTGCAAAACACTGAGTTTGTTACTTAAAGGGGTTCTCCGGTGCTTAAACATAGCTATCACGCCCTCTCCCGTAGGCTAGCATTGCGGGGCGGAGCGTGACGTCACACGCCGGCGCAGGCGTGACGTCACACGCCGCCCGCCCTGTAGTTGCCCGTAATCAGACCCAGAACGAACACGCTCCGGGGACTGATTATAAACGGGGTGCCGTGTGCATGATCACGGGCGTCCCCAGCGGCGGGACTCCCGCGATCAGGAATCTTATCCCCTATCCTTTGGATAGGGGATAAGATGTTTAAGCACCGGAGAATCCCTTTAACTCAGTGTTTCCCAACCCGTGCAACTCCAGCTGTTGCAAAACTACAACTCCCAGCATGTACGGTTTGTTAGTGCATGCTGGGAGTTATAGTTTTGCAACAGCTGGAGGCGCACAGGTAGGGAAACACTGAGTTAGGAAACAGACAGTGTTTCCCAACCAGTGTGCCTCCAGTTGTTGCAAAACTACAACTCCCAGCATGCCCAGGCAGCCGAAGGGCATGCTGAGAGTTGTAGTTTTGCAACAACTGGAGGAGAACAGTTTGGAGACCACTGTGTAGTGGTGTCCAAACTGTAGCCCTCCAGATGTTGCAAAACTACAACTCTCAGCATGTCCAGACTGCCAAGGCATGCTGGGAATTGTAGTTCGGCAACATCCGAAGGGCCAATGTTACAGAACTACAACTCCCAGCATGCCTGGACTGTCTGGGCATGCTGGGAGTTGTAGTTTTGCAACGTCTGGACGAGCACAGATGGGAGACCACTGTACAGTGGTCTCCAAACTGCGGCCCTCCAGATGTTGCAAAACTACAACTCCCAGCATGCTCAGGCAGCCAAAGGGTGTCTGGGCATGCTGGGAGTTGTAGTTTTTAAACTTCCAGAAGCAGCAGTGAAGAGCTTCACTGCTGCCTCTGATGCAGATGCCGCCGCTTCCACTTACCCGCAGCCGCCAACCCGTGTTCCTCCAGCTGTTCGGTAAGTGCCGCGGTCCCCGACGCAGCTCTCTGCGTCATCTTCCCCTGCTGTGCCAGGACTTTACCCCCCAGTCAGCTCATTCACTGTGATTGGTCCACAGGGACCAATCACAGTGATCGCTGACCAGGACCATCAACAGATGGTCCTGGGAGGTGTTGCAGAATTTGTCCCCTGCTGGAAACAGCGGGGCTTCTGCCAGTTTTGTGCAAAAGAAAACGTAAAAAAACACTTGCGCTTTTTTTTGCGCAAAAAAATAGACACAAAATAGCTCTATATACAATGATAAATTCCCCCCTAAGAGTACTCCACATTTGCAAATAATAAAACTTTCTAACCCCTTAGTGACCAACCTCTTTTAGACCTTGACGCAGCGATTTTTCATTTTTGTACTTTCATTATGTTCCTCCTTGCCTTCTAAGAACCATAATGCTTTCAAATTTCCATGTATAAACCCATATGAGGGCCGGTTTTCTGCACCAACAATTGTACTTTGCAATGAAATCACACATTTTACCAACAAATCTACTGTGAAACAAACAAAAAATTATTCGTGGGGCAAAAGTAAAAAAAAAACAAAAACATTCTGCATCTTTTAGGGGCTTCCTATTCTACACAGTGCACTTTTCGGTAAAATTGTTCTCTTTTTTCTTTAAGACCATACGATTAAAGTGGTACCTAATTTTTCATACAGTGGAATGGCAATTGCCCTTTGTTACATGTAGTCAATTGTTCCTACATTGCACTGTTCTCATATTTTTTATTCATATAAAAATAAATCTCATATATTTATTGCATGAATGGACTGCATTCACACCTAGTTTTCAGCCTATGGTTGCCGGATCCGGCTGGTAAAGGGGAAAACCGGGTGCTCCCGTACCCCAGCTGGACCGGCGCTGAAATCCATTTACTTTTAATGAGCCGACCAAAGTCAAATGGTGACTCCGGTCGGCTCATTTTTTACCCGTATGCGATTTCCTGACCGGACCTAAAACCGTAGTATTTAAACTACGTATTAAAAACTACGGTTTTATGTCCGGTCACAAAACCGGATACAAGTCAGCTGGTCCTGCTGGGGTACGGGAGCTCCCGGTTTTCCCCTCCCCGCGCCGGCAACCATAGGCTGAAAACAATGTGTGAATGTAGCCTAAGAGCTATTTAATGTGATATATCTCCTTGTGTGGCATTCGCTACCATTGCTTACTTGCTCTTATGACTATGTTGACTGTTTTCTGTTTACCCTTCAAAAAACTTTTTTTTAATTGGAAAAAATTTTACCCAGTTTATTTAGGGTTTGTCTTATTTTAGTACTTAAAAAATAATTACTTTTTGTACGAAAATTAGTATGCTTAAATTGTCCTCTTTTGACCCCCTATAACTTTAATTTTTATTTATACAGGAATGTCTAAAGTATAATTTTTGCGCCATTATCTGAAGTTTTTGTCTGTAAAATTTTTTTTTTGATTGGTCCTTTTAATATGAAGTGACCAAGAATACGCATTTTTGGACCTGGGTATTTTTTTTATGTGTATGTAATTGACTGTTCGGATTAATTAAAGAGCACCTGTCATCAACAAAACCTTTTAATATGTTGTTCGTAATCATTAATGAAGAGATATTGTAATATATCTTCATTAAAAAATATTAATATTTATACCAGTTTTTTCATTTTATACTTTTGGCCACTAGGGGTCACTCTTCTATGCCTGGTCTGCAAGCAGCATCCTATGCTTTTCATAGTAAGTGTACAGCTTTTAGGACTAATGCTGAAGGGTTCTGGTCCTTCCACCGGAAGTTCAGTACTCTCAGCTCAGGACTCGCTCCCAGCCTGTGAGCTACAAGCCTGCACATGCCTCTCATATAACAGCCAGTCACCTCCCCCTCCCCCTGCCCCTCACCACACGTTATCTTATACATTGTATTATCTCACTGCTCTCCCTGCTCTGTGTAATTGCTCCCTCAGCCCCTGGTTCTCAGCATTGACGTTTTAGTGCAGAGAGACACAGGAGATAGAGACAGGCTGCTGTCCCTACCCTGTACTTAGTCTGTATGCACACTGCAGAGCAGTGTTTCCCAACCAGGGTGCCTCCAGCTGTTGCAAAACTACAACTCCCAGCATGTCTGGACAGCTGTTGGCTGTCTGGGCATGCTGGGAGTTGTAGTTTTGCAACAGCTGGAGGTGCCCTGGTTGGGAAACACTGCTGCAGAGGGAGAGCAGCATACAGGAAGACTGGCAGAAGCAGAGTCCCAGCCAGGCTTCATGTGAGATCATACCTGCTGGGACCCGCCTCCTTCCACCCCTCAAAAAGTCAGTGTTCCTGAGCTAATGAAGAGGGATAAAAAAGGTATTTCCACAGTGTTTAAAACCTCAATAAACACAGGGATAGGCATAGTTAGAGAAGGGGACAGATGGGAAGGGGGATCAGGGAAAGTTTAGATGATGACAGGTACTCTTTAACATTAGATTCTTAAGGTAACCCTTAAGGTGTTAACTGAGGATTGTTGTTTTTTTTTATTCCATTCCAAAATCCATAAGCATTTTTTATTTTCATATTAATATAGCAGTATGTATGAGTTGAATTTTAGAATGGCACAATTTTTTATTGTGTTCGTTTTTACTAGTATAAATTGTGTTTGTTTTTACTAGTCTACTGTTTATTTTTACTTCATGCAGTAGGAGTTACATGACTGAAATGGGCACTTGCATTATTATGGGCACTGCAATAATTTTTTTTGCATATGAAATAGCAGGTAAAATAAATAAAAATTTGTAATTTTACTCCCTGTAAAAAAATTATTATAAATCTGGCCACTAGGGGTCTCCCTTCTAGTTCAGACTGCATTCAGTCTGCTCAAAAGCACAGATGTTGCAAAACTACAACTCTCAGCATGCCCAGACAGTCCAGACATGCTAGGAGTTGTAGTTCTGCAACATCTGGCCCTTCAGATGTTGCAAAACTACAACTCACAGCATGCCTGGACATTCTGGGCATGCTGGGAGTTACACTTTTGTGACATCTGGAGAGCCAAAATTTGGAGACCACTACACAGTGGTCTCCAAACTGTGGCCCTCCAGATGTTGCAAAACTCAAGCACCGTACATGTTGTGAGTTGTAGTTTAGCAACAGTTGAGTGGGGAAACACTGAGTTAGGCTACTTTCAGACTGCCGTTTGCCTCCGGTAGTGTGAAGCCCGGTATTTTAGGATTGCGAATAGCAGGAGAAAAATTTGTGCTTGCACAAATTTTTCTCTCGCTGCTAAAAAAAAAATTATGGGTCCATCGAGACCCCATCATAGTGAATGGGGTCCATCGCGACCCATTGGGACACGTAAGGTAACGTGTCCGTTCTCTGCCAAAAAAAATAATTGAACCTGACGGATCAGTTAGTGACGGGTCCTGACGGCAGTGTGAAAACTACAACTCCCAGCATGTATAGTGTGTAAGTGCATTCTGGTGGTTGTAGTTTTGCACAGGCTGGAGGTTTGTGCCCCCCCAGAAAAATGTACAGGGTACATGCACACGGTCGGGTTTACAGTGCGTTTCCCTTCGTGATTTTCAGCTGCGGCATGAAAATTGAAAATGGATGGTACAGCACTGTTCACTAAATGAAGCCTCCAGCTGTTGCAAAACAACAACTCCCAGCATTGCCGAACAGCCATTGAATGTCACGGCATGCTGGCAGTTTTGCAACAGCTGGAGGCACCCTGTTTGGGAAATACTGCCGTAGGGTATTTTTAGTGGAGGAGGCAAATGCCATGCTTGCATCCGGTTCGCCCCCCAAGCAAAACCCTAATTTAGGCCTCAAATGCGCATGGCGCTCTCTCACTCCTGTCGTATTTCAAGGCAACATATGGGATATTTCCGTAACCGGGAGAAATTGTGTTACAAATTTTGGGAGGCTTTTTATCGTAATATCCCTTGTGAAAATGATAAATTTTGGGTAACACCAGCATTTTAGTGAAACCTTTTTTTTACAAAATTATTTTCATGTCCAACTTTAATGTGGGGTATTAATCCCTTCCCGCAAATGGAAGTTTATGAACGTAAATTTTTCCTATGACTTAATGCAAATGGACGTTCATAAATGTCCGGTGGCATGGTGATAGAAACGTCATTGCAGCTGTTCTGGACAGCTGACCAATAACACTATGCAGCTAGGGACCAATCAGAATGGTCCCCTGCTGCTTATCGTTGTCATTAGTCAGTCAGTTAGTGACTGACTAATGACAAGGACTTGCGGGGTTCCGGGCTGATCGGGTCTCTGGTGAATAGGAAAAATAGGGAAAATAGGGATGATCGGAACTGTCAGACAGCTACGATCATCCTGAGGGATAGGAGTGAGGTGGCAGCTGCCACCTTGCTCCTATCCCCTGCCATTGGTCGTTAGGACAAACTGACCAATGGCAGGAGGGGTTCGGGAGGTTAAAGTTGAAATCACTGCTCTGCCCGCCCCTGGATGTTGGTGGCGGCTGCCGGGACCGGCGATCGTGGCAGGATCGGTGGAGGCAGCGGCGGAGGCAGCAGTAAAGATCAGCGGTAAGTGATCTCCACTGCTGCCTTCCAGGAGTTGGCAAACTACAACTCCCAGCAAACCCAGACAGGTCTGGACATGCTGGGAGTTGTCATTTTGCAACATCTGGAGGGCCACAGTTTGGAGACCACTGTGTAGTGGTGTCCAAACTGTAGCCCTTCCAGATGTTGCAAAACTATAACTCCCAACATGTCCTTCAGCTGTCTGGGCATACTGGGAGTTGTAGTTTTGCAACAGCGGGAGGTACACTGGTTGGGAAACACTGAGTTAAGTGACAAACTCAGGGTGTTGCATAACTAGAACCCCCAGCATGCACGGACAGCCAAAGGGCATGCTGGGAGTGTTAGTAGTATGCCTCCAGCTGTTGCATAACTACAAGTCCCAGCATGCCCTTCAGTTGTCACTGCATGCTGAGAGTTGTAGTTTTTGCAATGGCTGAAGGCACACTGGTTGCGAAGTTTGTTACCCAACTCAGTTCCCAGAATGCACTGATAGACTGTCCATGCTGGGAGTTGTAGTTTTGCAACAGCTGGAGGCACACTGGTTGAGAAACAGTGAGTTAAGAAACAAACTCTGTGTTTTGCAACCAGTGTGCCTCCAGCTGTTGCATAACTTCAACCCCCAGCATGCACGGCTAGCCAAAGGGCATGCAGGTAGTGGTAGTTTAGCAACAGCTGGAGATTTGCCCCCCGCCCCCAATGTGAAAGTACAGGGTTTATTCACATGGTCGGGTCTACAGTAAGTCTCTTGCATCAAGTTTGAGATGCAGCAAATTTTCCGCCACAGCTCAAACTCCCAGCGGGAAACTCGCTGCAGACCCCGCCCTGTAAGTGTACCCTAAAAACACTACACTAACACAAAATAAAGAGTAAAACACTACATATACATATACCCTTACAAAGCCGCCCCCCCCCCAATAAAATAAAAATAAAATTCTCATATGACAGTTTCCAAAACGGAGCCTCCAGCTGTTGCAAGACAACTCCCAGTATTGCCGGACAGCGATGGATTTTCCAGGCATGCTGGAAGTTTTGCAACAGCTGGAGGCATACTATCTGGGAAACACTGCCATAGGGTATTTTTGGTATTGGAGGCAAGTGTAATTCTTGCATCCGGGTCCGTAACTATGCAAATCCCTTATTCAGGCCTCCAATGCGCATGGCGCTCTCTCACTTCAGGGGCCCTGACGTATTTCAAGGCAACAGTTTAGGGCCACATATGGGGTATTTCTTTACTCAGGAGAAATTGCCTAACAAATTTTGGGGGGCTTTTTCTCCTTTTACCCCTTAAGAAAAGGTGAAGTTGAGGTCTACTCCAGCATGTTATTGTAAAAAAAAATGTTTTTATTTTTAATTTTAAAAATTTTTTTTTTTTTTACACTCATTTTCACAAGAGGTAAAATGTAAAAAAAAGTTTTACGCATTTTCTCCTGAGTATGGAAATACCCCATATGTGGACGTAAAATGCTCTGCGGGCACACAAGGCTCAGGAGTGAGAGAGCACCAGGTACATTTGAGGTGATTTGCACAGGGGTGGCTGATCGTTACAGCGGTTCTGACATAAACACAAAAAACACCCACATGTGACCCCATTTTGGAAACTACACCCCTCACTGAACGTAACAAAGGGTATAGTGAGCCTTAACACCCCACAGGTGTTTGACGAATTTTTGTTAACCTGTTCAGGACACAGGGCGTATGCATACGCCCTGCATCCCGAGTCCTTAAGGACTGAGATCGTATGGATACGCCCGTGGGAATTCCGGTCCCCGCTGCTAGCCGGTTGGGGACCGGATCGGGATGCCTGCTGAAATCATTCAGCTTGCATCCCGTCACATCGCCCAGGGGGGTCCTGAGACCCCCCCCCCCCCCATGTCGGCGATCGGAGAAAATCGCATGTCAATTCAGACATGCGATTTTCTGCAATTCTGGGCTGATCAGGTCTCTGGTGACCCGATCACCCGGAAAATAGGGCTGATCGGAGTTGTAAGCGACAGCCCCGATCAGTCTAAGGGATAGGAGTGAGGTCGCAGAGCTGCAATCTCCTCCTATCCCCTGCCATTAGCAGAACGGAGTTCTGACCAATGGCAGCTCAGGACGGGGTTGCCATGGCAACCCCCATTCTGCCCGCCCCTGGATGTCGAGGGAATCGTGGGAAGAAGATGGAGGCCGTACCTGCAGGAAAAGATGCCTGGGGACCCGGGATCTTCGCTGAAGACTGTGGGATCCTGGCTCAGGTAGGGAATCGTCGGTGGGGGGTGGGGGGGGGGGGGGGGACGGAATTGAAAGTAAGACGATCTTTACTGTGGCAACCACTAGGAAGGCCAAACTGCAACTCCCAGCATGCCCAGACAGCCAAAGGCTGTCTGGGCATGCTGGGAGTTGTAATTTTGCAACATCTGGAGGGTCACAGTTTGGAGACCACTGTTACAGTGGTGCTCAAACAGTAGCCCTCCAGATGTTGCCAAACTACAACTCTCAGCATGACTGGACTTCCCAG
The DNA here is from genome assembly GCF_029499605.1 of Hyla sarda. Classification (NCBI taxonomy): domain Eukaryota; kingdom Metazoa; phylum Chordata; class Amphibia; order Anura; family Hylidae; genus Hyla; species Hyla sarda. The sequence goes on from NC_079191.1 coordinate 238,123,895, forward strand.
GCATGCTGGGAGTTGTAGTTCTGTAACATCTGTCCCTTTAGATATAGCAATTTTCATGAATTTTTTGAAAATTGCTGCTCTACTTTGAAAAGCAAAAGCAAAAATATGTCCATTTTATGATGCCAACATAAAGTGCACATATTGTATTTGTGAAAAAAATAAAATGTATTGTGAATATCCATTTTCCTTACAAGTAGAGAGCTTCAGAGTTAGAAAAATGCTACATTTTCAAAATTTTCATGAAATTTTGGGATTTTTCACCAAAAAAGATGCAAGTAGCGCCAGAATCAGAATATTTGGTAAAATCGTTTTCCCGTTATTAATTCATAAAGCGACGGTATTCAGAATTACGAAAAAGGGCTCAGTCCTTAAAGGGGTGCTCCGGTGAAAACCTTTTTACTTTTAAATCAACTGGTGGCAGAAAGTTAAACAGATTTGTAAATTACTTTCTATTAAAAAATCCTAATCCTTCCTGTACTTATTAGCTGCTGAATACTACAGAGGAAATTCTTTTCTTTTTGGAATGCTCTCTGATGACATCACGAGCACAGTTCTCTCTGCTGACGTTATTATAATAATAATGCTTTATTTATTGTTGTCCTTAGTGGGATTTGAACCCAAGTCCCCAGCACTGCAAGGCAGCAATGCTAACCACTGAGCCACCATGCTGCCCTTACCATACATCTGCTATGCATGGTTGCAAAAATGGACAGAGATGTCAGCAGAGAGCACTGTGCTCGTGATGTCATCAGTGTGCCAAAAAGAAAGGAATTTCCTCTGTAGCATTCAGCAGCTAATAAGTACTGGAAGGATTAAGATTTTTTAATAGAAGTAATTTACAAATATGTTTCACTTTCTGCCACCAGTTGATTTAAAAGAAAAAAGGTTTTCACCGGAGTACCCCTTTAACCCCTTAAGGACGCAGTACATAAATGTACGTCCTGGTGCGGTGGTACTTAACGCACCAGGATGTACTTTTACGTCCTGTGCATAACCGCGGGCATCGGAGCGATGCCCGTGTCATGCGCGGCTGATCCCGGCTGCTGATTGCAGCTAGGGACCCGCCGGCAATGGCTGACGCCCGCGATCTCGCGGGCATCCGCCATTAACCCCTCAGGTGCCGGGATCAATACAGATCCCGGCATCTGCGGCAGTGCGCGATTTGAATGTATGATCGGATCGCCCGCAGCGCTGCTGCGGGGATCCGATCATTCAGAACGCCGCACGGAGGTCCCCTCACCTTCCTCCGGCCGGCTCCCGGCGTCTCCTGCTCTGGTCTGAGATCGAGCAGACCAGAGCAGAAGATCGCCGATAACACTGATCTGTTCTATGTCCTATACATAGAACAGATCAGTATTAGCAATCATGGTATTGCTATGAATAGTCCCCTATGGGGACTATTCAAGTGTAAAAAAAAAAAAAAGTAAAAGTAAAAGTAAAAAAAAAGTGAAAAATCCCCTCCCCCAATAAAAAAGTAAAACGTCCGTTTTTTCCTATTTTACCCCCAAAAAGCGTAAAAAATTTATTTTATAGACATATTTGGTATCGCCGCGTGTGTAAATGTCCGAACTATTAAAATAAAATGTTAATGATCATGTAAATGATCATTTATACTGGGGGAGCAGATCCTGCCCTTGTAGTCCTTTGCTAGGGGCGATCCCCAGCATAAAAATGCATATAATGGAGGATGCCTGCAGTGGACTACAAGTGCCACAATAGAATCCTACACCAGATAAACGGTGTGGATGTGTAACAATTAGAATAATACAATACAGAAATTTAGGTGCACTACTGTGGTAGATGTATACAATGACATTGGCTATCCCTCAACACTGATGTTAAAATTGAGACATTCGCCAGTGTATCCTTATATGAAGGACACACCAGAGCCCGCACACCAATGCCAAGGTTTCTCAAATGGCACGGGACCTAACGCTAACCTACCTGTGCGTGTAAAGCACTGGTGTGTCATTCATATAAGGATACACTGGTGAATGTCTCAATTTTAACATCAGTGTTGAGGGATAGCCAATGTCATTGTATACATCTACCACAGTAGTGCACCTAAATTTCTGTATTGTATTATTCTAATTGTTACACATCCACACTGTTTATCTGGTGTAGGATTCTATTGTGGCACTTGTAGTCCGCTGCAGGCATTCTCCATTGTATGCATTGTTATGTGGGGGATCGCCCCTAGCAACGGACTACAAGGGCAGGATCTGCTCCCCCAGTATAAATGCACAACTGCATTTGGGGTTGAGCACCTCCAGCCATTTGAGACCACGTTTTTTGTTGTTACTATAATATCTAAAAAAATTTTTGGTGTAATTTCAGCTGTATGATGCCTTATTGTTTGAACGACTAGCTGTAGTTTTTATATGTTTTTATTTGTCTTGGGGTATATGTACAGTGGGGCAAAAAAGTATTTTGTCAGCCACCAATTGTGCACGTTCTCCCACTTAAAGAGTAGCTCCCACCATCTTTTTTTTTCTTCTTTTCTGTCCCTGCCTATTGCCCATCTATCCCTAACCCCCTCCCTGCCTTAATTTTTTTTTTTTAACATATTATAAATGCCTTTTTGTCTACCTGGTGTGAGGCCAGGGAGTGTAAGGTTGGCATGCAGGGGCAGAAGCGACATGGTGCGGGAGGAGTGGCCGGCGTCTGAGGCCAGGGAGCCAGTGCGCTCTCTCCCGCCTGTCTGATTGACAGGCAGGGAGCGAACGCAGGCTGAATGAATTCGGACCGATTGCCTGTCCGGCATCAGTCCGAATTCAGGTGTGACGTCACGCCAGGCTGCAGCCGGCCACTAGGAGGGAGACCACTAGTGGCCGGCTTTCAAAATAAAAATAAAGGTTTAAAAAAAATAAATAAATAAAGTATATTAGAAATATGTTGTAGTACATCAGTACTACAACATATAAAAAAGAAAGTTCATGACAGTGCCCATTTAAAAAGATGAGAGGCCTGTAATTTCCATCATAGGTATACCTCAACTATGAGAGACATGAGAAAAAAATCCATAAAATTTCAGTCTGATTTTTAAAGAATTTTATTTGCAAATGATTGTGGAAAATAAGTATTTTGTCACCTACAAACAAGCAAGATTTCTCACAGACCTGTAACTTCTTTAAAAATCTCCTCTGTCCTCCACTTGTTACCTGTATTAATGGCACCTGTTTGAACTTATCAGTATAAAAGACACATGTCCACAACCGCACAGTTACACTCCAAACTCCACTATGGCCAAGACCAAAGTGCTGTTAAAGGACACCCGAAACAAAATTGTAGGCCTGCACCAGGCTGGGAAAACTGAATCTGCAATAAGCAAGCAGCTTGGTGTGAGAAATCAACTGTGGGAGCAATTATTATAAAATGGAAGACATACAAGAGCACTGATAATCTCCCTTGATCTGGGGCTTCATGCCAGATCTCACCTCGTGGTGTCAAAATAATCGCGAGAACGGTGAGCAAAACTTCCAGAACCACACGGGGGGACCTAGTGCATGACCTGCAGAGAGCTGGGACCCAAGTAACAAAGGCTACCATCAGTAACACACTACGCCTCCATGGACTCAAATCGTGCAGTGCCAGACGTGTAACCCTGCTTATGCCAGTACATGTCCAGGCCCGTCTGAAGATTGCTAGAGAGCATTTGGGTGATCCAGAAGAGTATTGGGAGAATGTCATATGGTCAGATGAAAACAAAGTAGAACTTTTTGGTAAAAACTTGTTGTGTTTGGAGGAGAAGGAATGCTGAGTTGCATCCAAAGAACGCCATACCTACTGTGAAGCATGGAGGTGGAAACAACATGCTTTGTTTTTTGGACTGTTTTTCTGTTAATGGACCAGGACGACTGGTCCGTGTAAAGGAAAGAATGAATGGGGCCATGTATCATGAGATTTTGAGTGAAAACCTCCTTCCATCAGTAAGGGCATTGAAGATGAAACATGGTGGGTCTGTCAGCGTGACAATGATCCAGAACACACCATCCAGACAACGAAGAAGTGGCTTTGTAAGAAGCATTTCAAGGTCCTGGAGTGGCCTAGCCAGTCTCCAGATCTCACCCCCATAGAAAACCTTTGGAGGTTTCACTGCTCTAGTGGAGATCTGCATGGAGGAATGGGCCAAAATACCAGCAACAGTGTGTGAAAACCTTGTAAAGACTTACAGAAACGTTTGACCACCATAATTTGCAAATAAATTATTTAAAAATCAGACAATGTGATTTTATGGATAATTTTTTCTCATTATGTATCTCATAGTTGAGGTATATTTATGATAAAAATTAAAGGCCTCATCTATTTAAGTGGGAGAACTTGCACAATTGGTGGCTGACTAAATACTTTTTTGCCCACTGTAGCTTTAGTCACTTTTACAAAATTTAAAATGCATTGCCTTTGTTCAGCCATTTGTTTAACCTGTCCAGGACCAAGGGCGTACAGTTACACCCTGACATCCTGGTATTTAAAGGGGTACTCCGGCGCTAAGTCATCTTATCCCCTATCCAAAGGATAGGGGATAAGATGCCTGATCGCGGGAGTCCCGTCGCTGGGGACCCCCGTGATCTTCCACGCCACACCTCGTTAGAATCAGTGCCCGGAGCGTGCTCGCTCCAGGTCTGATTACTGGCGATCACGGGGACGGAGCATAGTGATGTCACCCTCCGCCCCCTTAATGCAAGCCTATGTAGGTCTCCCCTCCTTCCAGTAGGTGAGTAACATAGTAACATAGTTCATAAGGTTGAAAAAAGACCAGAGTCCATCACGTTCAACCTATATCCCTAATGAGTCCCTACTGAGTTAATCCAGAGGAGGGCAAAAAAACCTCATACTAGAGGTAAAAAAATTCCTTCCTGACTCCAAATATGGCAGTCAGAATAAATCCCTGGATCAACGTTCTGTCCCTATAATTCTAATATTCATAACCAGCAATGTTCTTACTTGCCAAGAATGCATCCAGACCCCTTTTTAAATTCTTTTACAGAGTTCCCCATGATCACCTCCTCCGGGAGAGAATTCCACAGTCTCACTGCTCTTACAGTAAAGAACCCCTGTCTGTGCTCCACTGTATCTATATTGTACACTGGTGCCCAGTACTGTACACAGTATTCTATGTGTGGTCTGACGTGATTTGTACAGTGGTAGAATTATTTCCTTGTCGTGGGCATCTATGCCCCTATTGATGCACCCCATGATTTTATTTGCCTTGGCAGCAGCTGCCCGACACTGGTCACTTCAGCTAAATTTACTGTTAACTAAAACTCCCAAGTCCTTTTCCACGTCAGTCGTCCCTAGTGTGCTCCCATTTAATACATAATTCTAGGCCGGATTTTTCCTCCCCATGTGCATTACCTTGCATTTATCAGTGTTGAACCTAATCTGTCACTTCCCAGCCCAAGCCTCCAACCTATCCAGATCCATTTGTAACAGTGCCCTGTAGGGATCGACCGATTATCGGTATGGCCGATATTATCGGCCGATAATCACGATTTTGGGCATTATCGTATCGGCAACTACCTTGCCGATAATGCCCCGCACCGCCCTCACTGCACCACGACCGACCCGCCGCACTGCACCGCGACCGACCCACCGCGTCGCACCCCCCACCGTAGTGCTGGGCGGTATACCGGTATGAACCGGATACCGTTTTTTTTTTTCTCCCACGGTAAGGATTTTTGCCCATACCACTATACCGGTCGGGCCCCTCCCCCACCTTCCGAGTCAATAAAAAAAAATTAAGCTTACACGTAATGGGGGTGGTTCGGGCCATCCATCCTTCCTGTAGTGTCCGGCGGCATGGGGGTGGAGGGTGAACCGGTCCGGGCTGTCCTTCTCCGGGGGTCCTCTTCTCCACTCCGGACAGGAACCGGCCTAGTACGCTGCATAGATGCCGCTACGCCGTGACGTCAGGTGCGTCGCTGCGCAGCGGCGTCTATGCAGCGTTACTAGGCCGGAGCCTGTCCGGAGTGGATAAGAGGACCCCCGGAGAAGGACAGCCTGGACCGGTTCACCCTCCACCCGGAATGCCGCCGGACACTACAGGAAGGATGAATGGCCCGGACCACCCTCCCCGGACGGTCCCTGCAGCAACTGGAAAGGTGAGTCAGGGTTCTGGGATGGACAGGGGTCTGTATAATATACTATACCTACAGTAGGCCCTCCAGCTTTTGCAAAACTACAACTCCCAGCATGCCCGGACAGCCAACGGCTGTACAGGCATGCTGGGAGTAGTAGTTTTGCAACAGCTGGAGGCACCCCTAGTTGGGAAACACTGACCTATACTATACACTACTATATAGTCCAACATGCTGGGAGTTGTAGTTTTGCAACAGCTGGAGGCTGTAGGGTTGTTTGTTGCATCTATTTAAAAGGATACTCCACTGCCCCAGTGTTCAAATCATTTAGTTCCGCTACGCCACCTCAATGCAAGTCTCAATGTAAAAAAAAAAAAAAAAAATACTGTGAAATGCCCGGGGGTCAGTCGCGGGTCGGGGGGGCGGATATGGTGGCAGCGGTTGCGGTGCGGCAGGGGGAGAGGTGGTGGTGATAGGTCTCAGGACCCCCGGACAGGCAGGGGAAGAGAAGCAGGTGGCGGCTGCGGCCTATGGCACCGCAAAAGCCACTGCAGTGCATTGATTTACAGCGCCCCCTTTAAATCAATGATCTGCAGCGGTGTCGCGGGGGGGGTAAATAGCCGATAACTTATACCGGAATATCGGTATCAGTTATCGGCTATCTGCCCTAACCTCCACCGATTATCGGTATCGGCCCTTAAAAAACGATATCGGTCGATCCCTAGTGCCCTGTCCTCTATTGTGTTTACCGCTTTACAGAGTTTAGTATCATCTGCAAAGATTGTTACTTTACTATTCAACCCCTCTACAAGGTCATTTATAAATATATTAAACAGAACAGGACCCAAGACTGACCCTTGTTGTACCCCACTAGTAACAGTCACCCAATCAGAATAAGTACCATTAGTAACCCTCTGTTTCCTATCACTGAGCCAGTTACTTACACACATTCTCTCTCAGCCCCATCCTTCTTATTTTATGCACCAACCTTTTATGAGGCACCGTATCAAATGCTTTGGAAAAATCCAGATATACGACATCCAGCGATTGCCCCTGGTCCAGTCTGGAGCTCCCCTCCTCATAAAAGCTGATCAGGTTAGTTTGACAGGCCCGATCCCTCATAAAGCCATGCTGATATGGGGTCATACGTTTTATTTTTATTAAGATATATCAAAATAGCATCTCTTAGAAAACTCTTTAACAATTTACATACAACACTGTTTGAACTAACAGGCCTATAATTCCCGGGGTCACTTTTTGTTCCCTTTTTAAATATTGGTACCACATTTGCTATGCGCCAGTATGGCATAGTATTACACAATGCGATCAGTGATCTACTGGTACAGCCTAGCTAACCAGGTAAGGGGACCCTCCTCTGTAATTTTAGCTCACCAAACCCCTGCGATCAGGTTTCAGGGGTTGGGTAAGCTCCACTGAGCTACCAGCAACTTTCACTTTTTGCATTTTTATTTTTTCCTCCTCACCTTCTTTAAATCATAACGCTTTCAGTTTTCCACCTACAGACCTATATGAGGGCTTGTTTTTTGCACTACCGGTTTTACCTTGTAATGACTTCAAACATTTCACAAAAAAATCTATGGTGAAACAAAACATCTGTGGGAAAAAGTTGAAAAAATCCTGCCATTTTATATTTTTTGGCGGCTTACATTTCTACGCAGTGCACTTTTCTGTTTCAAACTTTTTATTGAAGTTTTTTATCACAAACAAATTGAACAATACAGATGTTACAAAGAATCTTGTAATAAGCGTTCATGCAAACATACATGTAAAACATGAGGTCAATATCCAATAAGGCACTATGCATCTCAAATGATACTGTAGGCTTTGTTACATTCAAAATAACAGCCCCCTTCGGACCTCACAATGCAATCGGTTCCCAATTGTTGGATAACCACAAGGATATAACATAGAATCAAGTTTAATCAATGAAATCTAAACCAGGAAGGGAAGAGGGAAGTGGAGATGGGGGGGAGGGGAAAGAAAGAAAAAAGGGGAGGGGGGGGGGAGGCACCTGTACACATGAGATCACTAGTTAAGAATAGCAAGGTAAAAGTCAAGCAATTCGAGAAGCATAGGGTGACTCAACCCAAGGTAGCCAATTAGTTAATATTTGCGGAATACTATCTGTGTTAAATACCATAGCCCTTTCACTCAGGTATGAGTGGTTCAATAAGTTATGTAGTTCTGAAATACCAGGGATAGTCGTGGATTTCCAGTATCTGGTCACCACCAACTTTGCGAGGACCGATATCTTACATAGTATGGGGCGAAGAAGTGGGGGTATGTCATGTACACCAATTAGTAAGAGAGCTAGGGCCGGTGTAATAGTAACATGGATTCCACAGATGTCAGAGACAAGATTGCCAACATTATGCCAATATGAAGTTATATAGGGACAGGACGACAAAATGTGGTAAATCGTCTCTTTTTCACCACAGTTCCTCCAGCAAAGGAGAGAAGCATCAGAGTAAATGTGTGCTAATCTGTCAGGTGTCATATACCAACGGTATCTTGTTTTAATAGCTGCTTCAAACTGAGTAACACATGGTAACGACCTATGGAGCCATATAGATGCTTTTTGCCACTCTTGAGCTGATATAGAGCAAGATAAGTCTCTTCCCCAAGCCTGAATTGGTGTATATGTGGGGAGGGGGTGAGAGACATCTAAGAGGTTATATATTGGTTTTAGTCCCTTATGACGTTGTGAGAATATTTTGTATATGTTTGCGTTATAGAACCATTGAGCATTGGAATGTGAGTGAATGTAGTGTCTAATTTGGAGATATTTATAGAAATCTTTTTTGTGTCAGTGAGTAAGATTGTCTTAACTGTTCAAATGTGCGAAGCACCTGTCCGTCGAACAAATGTGAAAAGGTGTCTAGACCTGCTTCAATCCAGTTATTCATATCTAATTCTGGTATGGCTAACATTCGCTGTGCATTTTTCGTTAAAAATGACACCTTATATTTATTCTGTAGGTCCATACGATTAAAATGATACCCAATTCATGGAGGCTGGAAGACATGGAGACATGAACTCTGGCTGAAAGTTTTTAATGCATTACAGGGGAACTGCAGCCTCGAGACACTCACTTAAAACTTTATCTTAGTCTTCGAAGACCCCCAGAGCTCATTGCAGCTACCTGGCAACCACGATTACCTGTTAATAAATATCTTTGCACATTTAACATCCAACTTCCCAGAAAAGTTAATGGACAGTCAGCAAGGGGTTAGATTTTTGTATATCAATTAAACTTCTACCCACATTAAATTATTATAAATCAATTCTGTATATTTCTTTAAGTTATACGTATGGTGTGACTAGGTATCGACCGATATCGTTTTTTTAGGGCCGATAATCGGTGGAGGTTAGGGCCGATAGCCGATTACTTATACCGATATTCCGGTTATGGGCTATTTATCCCCCCTCGACACCGCTGCAGAACGTTGATTTAAAGCGGGCGCTTTAAATCAATGCACTGCAGTGGCTTTTGCGGTGCCATAGGCCGCCGCCACCACCCGCTTCTCTCCCCCCTACCTGTCAGGGTGGTCCAGGTCATCCATCCTTCCTGTAGTGTCCGGCGGCATTCCGGGTGGAGGGTGAACCAGTCCGGGCTGTCCTTCTTCTCCGGGGATCATCTTCTCCACTCCGGGCAGGCTCAGGCCTAGTACGCTGCATAGACGCCGCTGCACAGTGACGCCCGTGCGCAGTGAGGCACCTGACGTCACGGCGTAGCGGCGTCTATGCAGCATACTAGGCCGGAGCCTGCCCGGAGTGGAGAAGATGACCCCCGGAGAAGGACAGCCCGGACCGGTTCACCCTCCACCAGGAATGTCGCCGGACACTACAGGAAGGAAGGATGGATGGCCCGGACCACCCCCATTACGGGTAAGTTACATTTTTTTTTTTTATTGACTCGGAGGGTGGGGGAGGGGCCCGACCGGTATAGCGGTATGGGCAAAAATCCATACCGGTATACCGCCCAGCACTACGGTGGGGGGTGCGACGCGGTGCGGTGGGTCGGGGGGCGGTCGTGGTGCGGCGGGTGGGGGGTGGTCGCGGTGCGGGGGGCGGGGCATTATCGGCTTATCGGCAAGGTAATTGCCGATACCGATAATGCCCAAAATCGTGATTATCGGACGATAATATCGGCCATACCGATAATCGGTCGATCCCTAGGTGTGACCCTACTCATATTGATCTTACTGGTGTCTAAGGAAAGCACTTAGTCTTAGGAGGTGTATTTATTTTACTTGCAGTATTATAGTCAATTAAAATTTCTATTTGAACTTTTCTCTTAATCCTTTTATAGGAATGCACCCTTAATGCAATTTGTTTTACGTTTCAGATACAAGTAACGGTGGAGCAATTCTGTCATTAGGATGCCTCTTGCTGCTCCCATCATAAGTGGTATTCAGAAGTTGATTCTATATGAGACAAGAGCGGTGAGTGACTGTATACTGCTCTCTGTTGATTAACCAATGTGTCGACATACTACTTTAGTGTTTACCAAGCAAAAAGTCATTTTGGGAGACTTCAAAGTTGTTAGAATCTCTACTGATCCTAAAAAATGATGTGCAATAAACTGAAAATTAGGGTAAAATATTTTTTGCACTTTAGTTTTTCCTCCTTACCTTTTAAAAATCATAACCCTTTCAATTTTGCACCTAAAAATCCATATGATGGCTTATTTTTTGCACCACCAATTCTACTTTGTAATGACATCAGTCATTTTACCCAAAAATCTATTGTGAAACAAAAAAAAAAATCATTGTATGACAAAATGATACCATACTTATTTAGATTTGATATTGTCGTACTTCTGGGGAAAAAAAAACAATCATAACTACATGCACAAAAATTAATAGGTTTAAAATTGTCATTTTCTGACCCCTATAACTTTTTAATTTTTCCGTGTACGTGGCGGTATCAGGGCTAATTATTTTGCGCCATGATCTGAAGTTTTTAGAGGTACCATTTTTGTATTTCAGTCTTTTTGATCTCTTTTTATTCATTTTTTCATGATATAAAAACTGACCAAAAATCTGCAATTTTAGAATTTCGAATTTTTTTTTGCGTACGCCATTGAACGTGTGGTTTAACAATATATTTTTATGGTCCGGACATTTACGCGGCAATACCACATGTTTATTTTTTTTTATGGTTACATATTTTTTATATGGAAGGGGGTTAATGTTTTTGTTTTGTTTTTTAAATTTTTATTTTTTTATTTTTTTATATACACTTTTAGTCCACTTAGATGACTTTTAGGAGGAATCATTAGATTCCTCATACAGATCAATGTGGTTTCATAGAACCACGTTGATCTGTGTGCTCTGTGCTTGATTGAGAAGGCCTGGTCCTGGCAGGCTTTATCATTCACAGCGCAGAAGACGGCATAGGACATGAGGTAAGTCCTCCGGCTACCTCAGCAGTGGATCGCCCTATCCCCCCACTTCCCCCCTTGACAGCGGCGATCTAAAGGGTTAGTAACCGCCCGCTGCAAAAGCCGCATGTCGGCTATTAACGCCAGCCCCTACCTACAGGAATCAGCTGGGGGCAGGCCAGTATGACGGGGTCTCGCGAGTCGGGAGCCTGCGCCATAAAACGGTTGCCGTCTCAAGACGAGCCGGCTTGTCCTTAGACGGCAACAGGTTAACATCAAAAATATAATTGTTAATAAGGAACAAAGGAATAAAGAAAATGGCAACTCCTACTAGGAAAATAGGCAACATCAGAGATGAGAGGAAAATTCATGATCATTGTCATATATATATAATTCACAGAGGCATAGGTTATAATAATTAAAGTTGAGCTGTGCTTTGTTGCCACCTGTGTTAGCGTGCTTAAACATCAGGATTTTGCTATACGGTTTCGATATAAGGTTTTGTATTTGAAAACCATATACAACCGTATACATTGACCACCTATAATTTAATTTGCTATCCCCCATAATAAATGTAAAATATCTAGCAATGCATACAATATATGCCACTCAGTAATGTACAGGAGCAGGAAGTTCATTTGTAACAGGACTTCCTGCTTCTGCAGTGTAGCACAAAAGTGCATGCTTATGCCTCAGGCCACATGCAATTACATTATGCCATGATGTGCAGCCTCCTGGAGATGGCCCTGAGCTCTTCCTTGTGATGGAGCCCTGACAAGAGGATAAAAATGGCCCAGTTTTAGCTCTGGATCAGTGGGAAGGTAAGTAGGATTTTTATTTTATGGAGGTGCGATTACCCTTTATTTAACCTTTTATACAGTCTACAGCTTCTGTGTACAGCCGGGGTCACCACTATATGGGCACTGTGTAGAGGAATATTGGTCCGTGTACAGTGGTTTTTATTCAGTATGTGGTATTATCCCATCACTATGAATTGTAATGAACGTGGTCATAGTGTGGCTAAATTATGTATCTCTTGTATAGTGGTGTTACTGGTGATATTGGTCTGTGTGTGTGTGTGTATATATATATATATATATATATATATATATATATAATATATTTTTATATCCTAACAGTATGATATTTAGTCACTGCAGTTTTCATATATGTCCTGGTGTGGAGGTATTATTTTTTGTTTCTAAACCCCCATCTACTCCCCTGGTGACTAGCAATGTATACACAGTTTACATCGCCACTCACTTAATGGGCAGTAGCTTATTGGGGATACTTAGCTGTGTGGCATCTTATATAGTAATTTAAACTAAATAATTATGAGAAAAACTTTATTTTTTTTTTTCTCCCTTTTTTGTTAAACTTTAGCCCCTGTCCCGCCAAATGTCTTGTGCACCTCCCTGCCCCTAAGCCAGCGTGCCCCAATTCCCCCACCACCACACTAAGGTTTACTGGACTGCTCTGACCCTGTTCATAATGTGGCAGTGGCACATCCTGATTCCTTCTCCCCGTCTCCTCCTCTATGCGTTGGGGGACAGCTCTCTGGTGCATCAGAACATTTTTTTCACACAGAAAGAAGACAGGGAAAGCTACACACACTTAGCTGTGCCACGCATCAAAAGTAACTGCTAAATCCTAATGAACTTTTTAATGCCATGCCCTTGTGAGAAATAGTGTGTGGGAAGCGTTGAGACACTAGGGGCTCTTTCTTTTTATTAGCATATGAAAATGTCCTCATAAGCAGGTAGTAGAGATGTGTGTGCTTCATGAGCTTTAGAATTAAACATGTTGTTAGAATCTATTTCTTTCCCTGATCAGTCAACTCCAGTCGTCTTGATTAGAAGGCAGTTTTATTACAGCTGTATCGATACAGACGGGAAATCTTACAGCCAAACAATTCAGCAGCAGAATCCCACCCAAAGTCAGGCGTTTGTCTCTTCTATAGTAACATATTCAGTGTGAGCTGATTGGCTAAAGGCACTCTGGTGGCTCATGATGCATAGGTAGCTTTATTGCCAATCACAGTGCCCCTAATATAACAGAGCTTATTATTCTCCTACTCAAGGTCAGTTGCATAGTTTTAAGCATCACTGGGTGCTGGCCGAAACTAAGATTAGCGTTAATTAACACAAGAAATAAGCCCGCAACATCTTAGATAAGCATCATATATAAAGAATACAGTGAACATAGATATAAAAATATAATTTTCCCAACACATATACTGTATGTTCGGTTTTACACATTTGTAAACACTTTGGAATTTTTGCTTTACACACACTTTGGGCACATAGGAGGTGTTACTTGGGGATAAAAATTATTACTGTGTGGGGGCAGTACTACTTTCTGGGGCCAAGCTGAATGTTAGCATAGCATCTGAGCTCTTAAGCTTTTAGTTTTGGCATTCACTTATAATGGCTATGTTTCTGTAAAAGCCTTTTGTTTAGCATGGTATGGGGCAATAAAATACCTTTTATACCCCAGTTTCCTCTGTGATTGTTGATTTTTCATTTAAGCATAACATTCTAGACCTAAGGTTTAAACCTAACAAAGTGCAGAGACACCCACATTAGATTATATTTTCACAGCTTGTTTTCATAAATGACGCTTGCAAGGAAGGCAAAGGCTTAACCTAGTTTATATTTATATGTGACATTATTTACATTTTATTCTGTTGTGAAAACACTTCTAAACTTTTATCCATTGTACATACTGTAACTTGCAAAGGCTGCATTCACACGGCCATCTTGACCCGTCCCATTCTTTTCTCGTCAAAAATGAAAACTGACGTTAAAAAAAGGACAATAACTGATGCAAACGGATGCTATCCGTTTGTATACGTTATTCAGTTAATAAACCAAAAAACATTTTTTTTTGTCCTGAGCATGCTCAGAAGTAAAAAACGGATCAAAGAAAAGATTGAAAAAATGGATGCAAACAGCTGATGTTAAAGGCTCATGCATTTTCCATAGACTTCAATGTTAAATTTACTGTATCAGTATTTTTGACTGGAGAAAAAAATACTGCATGCACCGTCTTTTCTCCCGTAAAAGAAAATGGAAATTTGCGCAGACGAATGCAAACAGATGTGAAATCATTTTAAAAAAAAATCCCATTGACATCAGTGGGATTATTTTACAACCGTTTGTAGTCCGTTAACAAGCATCAATTACGGAACCTAAACCGAGGGGGGGGGGGGGGGGGGAGGAAACTGGGACAGTCAGCCATAAGTTTCATGTAGTTTAAGCTGTATATTTTATATGCTATTCATTATCAGTTACAATTACTAAGCTACCTGCTTGCAGTCATTGAATGGTAATATGTATTTTGTACATTCTGTGGCTTAAAGCCAGTAATGATGACTAAATGGGCATACATGTTTGAATATACTTGCTTGGTTGCAGTGAGTGCAGCCATATTGGTTCTACCTTCTCAGAAACTCAAAAGCTGAGAATAACAAGCTTATTTATGTGAAACTGGAAAGGAAAATTATTGGAGTGTAGTTTGAGTTAGGATGGGTTCACATTAGGTTTTATGCATTACGGGACCATATATGGCTGGGGGAGGGAGGGAGTGAAAACCGGGCGCTCCCGTATCCCAGCCGTATCCAGCCCGTATGTAATGCATTTCAATGGTGTACCATGGTTTTAGGTCCAGTGAGAAAAGTACAACTGAGACGGGCTGTCTTGCAACCTTGGCAACCATACTCCATTAAAAGCGTCTCTTGAAAAATACCCATTATAATGAAAGGAAAACTGTCAGCCTGTTGACCCACACTAAACCCAATACGCTGGATTATAGTGTGGGTGACCAGGAGTCCAACAAGGTGTCACTTACTTAACCTCTTCAGGACGCCGGGCGTATGCATACACCCTGCATCCCGAGTCCTTAAGGATGTGGGGCATATGCATACACCCGTGGGAATTCCGATCCCCGCCTCTAGCCGGCTGGGGACCGGACCAAGATGCCTGCTGAAATCATTCAGCGGGCATACCGGCACATCGACCGACCCCACCACCCCCACCCCCCATGTCGGCGATTGCAGAAAATCGCAATTCAGACATGCGATTTTCTGCTATTCGGGGCTGATCGGGTCTCTGGTGACCCGTTCACCCGGAAAATAGGGATGATCGTAGCTGTCAGTGACACCCCCCGATCATCCTGAGGGATAGGAGCAAGGTCGCAGTGCTGTCTGGGATAGGAGCAAGGTCGCCAAAGGCTGTCTGAGCATGCTGGGAGTTGTAGTTTTGCAACATCTGGTGGGTCACAGTTTGCAGACCACTGTTACAGTGGTGCCCAAACGGTAGCCCTCCAGATGTTGCCAAACTACAACTCTCAGCATGCCTAGACTGCCCAGGCATGCTGGAAGTTGTAGTTCTGTAACATCTGTCCCTTCAGATTTTGCAATTTTCATGACATTTTTGAAAATTGCTGCTCTACCTTGAAGCCCTCTAATTTTTTCCAAAAGTAAAAATGTCCATTTTATGATGTCGACATAAAGTGGACATATTGTATTTGTGAATAAAAATAAAATTTATTTGGAATATCCATTTTCCTTACAAGTTGGAAAAATGCTAAATTTTCATGAAATTTTGGGATTTTTCACCAAAAAAGGATGCAAGTAACGCCGAAAATTTACCACCAAAATAAAGTAGAATATGTAACGAAAAAACAATCTCAGAATCAGAATATTCGGTAAAAGCATCTTAGAGTTATTAATGCATAAAGTGACGGTAGTCAGAATTGCGAAAAAGGGCTCAGTCCTTAAGGTGAAAAAAGGGCTGTGTCCTTAAGGGGTTAAAGGGGTACTCTGGTGCTTAGACATCTTATCCCCTATCCAAAGGACCGCCGCTTCTAAAGCGAAAGTGAAAGTATCCTGGCTAGTCAGTCGGGCTGTTCGGGACCGCCGCGGTGAAATCGCGGCGTCCCGAACAGCTTACAGGACACCGGGAGGGCCCTTACCTGCCTTCTCGGTGTCCGATCGACGAATGACTGCTCCGTCCCTGAGATCCAGGCAGGAGCAGTCAAGCACTGATAACGCTGATCACAGGCGTGTTAATACACGCCAGTGATCAGAATAGGAGATCAGTGTGTGCAGTGTTATAGGTCCCTATGGGACCTATAACACTGCAAGAAAAATGTTAAAAAAAAGTGTTAATAAAGGTCATTTAACCCCTTCCCTAATAAAAGTTTGAATCACCCCCCTTTTCCCATAAAAAAAATAAGTGTAAAAAAATAAAAATAAACATATGTGGTATCGCCGCGTGCGTAAATGTCCGAACTATAAAATATATCATTAATCAAACCGCACGGTCAATGGCGTACGCGCAAAAAAATTCCAAAGTCCAAAAAAGCGTATTTTGGTCACTTTCTATACCATTAAAAAGTGATCAAAAAGTCCAATCAAAACAAAAATCATACCGTTAAAAACTTCAGATTACGGCGCCAAAAATTAGCCCTTAGACCGCCCTGTACGTGGACAAATAAAAAAGTTATAGGGGTCAGAAGATGACATTTTTAAACGTATACATTTTCCTGCATGTAGTTATGATTTTTTCCAGAAGTACGACAATATCCAACCTATATAAGTAGGGTATCATTTTAACCATATGGACCTACTGAATAATGATAAGGTGTCATTTTTACCGAAATATGCACTGCGTAGAGACGGCAGCCCCCAAAAGTTACAAAATGGCGTTTTTTCTTCGATTTTGTCGCACAATGATTTTTTTTTTTCATTTCGCCATGAATTTTTGGGTAAAATGACTAATGTTACTGGAAAGTAGAATTGGTGACGCAAAAAATAAGCCATAATATGGATTTTAAGGTGGAAAATTGAGAGGGTTATGATTTTTAAAAGGTAAGGAGGAAAAAACGAAAGTGCAAAAATGGAAAAACCCTGAGTCCTTAAGGGGTTAAGGAGCCTATTGCATGGCTTAAAATTATTATGTGGACACTGTTATTGGTATTATTGGCTGCACTTTCCCTATTATACAGTATAGGAAGATTAAACGAACGATTGATTTTTAAACCTGTGTAAACCTGGCTGATTTATTACACAGGACAATATTGACCCAGTAATAGGGCCTTTGAAGATAATTTGTTAGTTCTATGTCATTCTCAGAGCTGTAGACATGGGCAGATAAAACATTATTTGTTTTATCTACCTTTTAGCTATATGTCTAGGTCTGCAGCTCTAAACATGACATCGAGATGACTGGGCTGGTGGAAGGCTGTTTAACACCTTAAGGACTCTGGGTTCTTCTGTTTTTGCACTTGTGTTTTTTCCTCCTCACCTTCTAAAAATCATAACTCATTCAGTTTTCCACCTACAGACCTATATGTGAGCTTTTTTTTATGTGCTACCAATTTTACTTTGTAATGACATCAGTCATTTCACCACAAAGTCTATGGCGAAACTGCAAAAAATAATTTGTGGGACAAAATTGAAAACCCCCCCCACCATTTTGTAATTTTTAGCAGCTTCTGTTTCGATGCTGTGCACGTTTTGGTAAAAATGACACCTTATCTTTATTCTGTAGGTCCATACAGTTACAAGGAGATTATATTTTATTTATCCGCATACAGTGCTATATGAGGGCTTATTTTTTGCGCCACGGTTTGTAGCTTTTATCGGTACCATTTTTATTTTGATGGGACTTTTTGATCGCCCTTTATTCGTCTTTTTTTAGGGTATACAAAATGACCAAAAATACGCAATTGTGGACTTTGGATTTTTTTATGTATACGCCATTGACCGTGCGGTTTAATTAATGTTATGATATTTTATAGTTTGAACATTTACGCTTGCGGCGATGCCTCTCTTCCCCCCCCATTACCTGATCGCAGTGCCCACAGAGGAAGGGCAGAAGTGAGCCCAGCCAGGGTTCAGCTGACATCACGCCTTCTGGACCACTTCCCCCTTCCTCTCTCACAGAGGCAGCAACACAGAGTGACTAACAAGGAATTTATAAAGGTAGGAAAAGGGGTTTTACAAAGAATAAAAGCTAGGATTAGAGTCAAGGACAGATATGGGGTGGGGGGAGAATAAGGGACAGATGAGTTCATGATAGGTACTCTTTAAGACTTACAGCCTAAGCAAACAAATTACTATTGTTTAGTACATGGTTCTCAAAATAACTCTCCTTAATGTAAAGGGGCTAAATTGGCCCTATAAGAGATCTTTATTAGCCAAAGAGGTGCGATTACATCAACCAGATATTTGTTGTATACAAGAAATCCATTTAAACCATGGCGAGTTGCATAGATTAAAATTTTTTAATCACCCTAAAATTGTCCGCCACTGAATTTCCGCAGTGTGTACAGGTCTCGCGGAAGACCCATTCACACTAATGGTAATATTCACTGTGCAGACTTTTACTTGCGGAATTTCGCTCGCGGAATTCCGTGGTGTGAACATTAGGGATCGACCGATATCGATGTTTTTTAGGGCCGATACCAATAATCTGTCACCTTTCAGGCCGATAGCCGATAATTTATACCGATATTCCGGTATAAGTTATCGGCTATTTCAACCCTCCGGCGGGGCAGAAGCCGTTGCAGATCAATGATTTAAAGCGGGCGCTTTAAATCAATGAACTGCAGCGGCTTTTGCAGTGCCAGAGACCGCCGCCGCCACCCGCTTCTCTCCCCCTGCCTGTCCATAGTCTAACCACCACAGTTGCCCCATCGCCTCCCCCCCCAATCCTCTGCCCACATACCGCCGCTGCCCCATCTCCTCCCCCATCCTCTGCCCACATACCGCCGCTGCCCCATCGCCTCCCCCATCCCCGGTGTTATAATTACCTGTTCCCGGGGTCCGCGATTCTTCTGGCTCCGTCGGCGTCCTGCGCTGTCACTGTGCGCACGGACAGTGACGTCGTGTTGGGGACGTCACTCGTCACTACGCAGCGCACAGCAATAGCGCAGGAGCCAGAAGGATCGCGGACCCCTGGGAACAGGTAATTATAACACCGGGGATGGGGGGGAGGCAATGGGGCGGCGGCGGCGATGGTCGTCTTTGGCCGGGGGCGGGGTGCGGGGCATTATCGGCATATCAGAAAGGTAATTGCCGATACCGTTCATGTCAAAAATCTTCGGCCGATAATATCGACCAAACCGATAATTGGTCGATCCCTAGTTAACATACCCTAAGAAGACTCCCTTGTGACATAACCATTTGGCATAAAGATCCTGGATTCACATCAATATCTATTTTTATCCTCTTTTTATCCACTATTGTTATCCACTGTTGGCTTTATATTTCATTCCTATTTTTATTTCTATTTTTAGTTTTATTTGTATTTTAATTTTGTATTTCTATCTTTAATGTTTTGTACACATACCGTATTTTAGCACACATATGATCAGTCCTATCCCACTCAATATTCATATAGTCACACCTATGTTGTACTCCTTTCCAGATGGTCACCAGTATTAGATTCATATTTATTATCATTTGGTCACTCTCTTAACATGCATTTCTATATTGGCTGCACATCCATCACTACAATACCCAGTTCATTCCCCCTTGTTTTTCCTTACATATACTCTTCATACACTGTACGGCTAGTTTTTATGCTATATGATCATCTGCTTAATTTTATTCTATTTAATAAAATTTTATTTTCTACTTTATATAAGCTAAAGCAATTGAAAATGGAATGATCCATTTCATGATTTCCACTCAATTATTGTGAATCCAGTCCATTTCTTGGATTTTACCAATTAGTTACCACCAAAAAGTTCCTATAAATAGAACCTTCTGTTCCATAGAGGTACACTATATCCCTACTGAAGAAGGGGACCCCCTCAAAATGCATTAAGCAATACAAACCCTCTACCCCAACAAGGTTATACCAACTATTTACTTTCATTGTACTATTGCAACAGCTGGAAGCCCCCAAGTTGGGTACCACTACAGTGTGCGCACGCATAGCGCATAATTCACACGAGGATGCTGGCCGCCACTCTCGTACCACCAAGCTATTACCGCTGTCTCCAACCAAATCCTCCCAGTTGCAGATACCGTCTCCTGACTGGCCGGACGCAGTCCATGCCAGCCGAGAACTATAAGGAAGCCAGGAGACATCACCGAGGGACATTGACAAAATGTATTCTTGCTTTTTTTATGTCTGTGTCAGCAGTGGGGTCCTCCTTGGTCTCCTGCCATAGCGTTTCATTTCATTTAAATGTTGACGGATAGTTCGCGCTGACACTGATGCTCCCTGAACCTGCAGGTCAGCTTATGGATTATCCTGCGTTGATACCTTTCATCAATTTTTCTCTTCCGTCCACGCCCAGGGAGAGTAGCTACAGGGCCATGGGTGGCAAACTTCTTGATAATGTTTGGCACTGTGGACAAAGGCAAATCTAGATCTCTGGAGATGGACTTGTAACCTTGACTGTTGATATTTTTCCACAATTTTGGTTCTCAAGTCCTCAGACAGTTCTCTTCTCCTCTTTCTGTTGTCCATGCTTAGTGTGGCACACACAGACACACAATGCAAAGACTAAGTGAACTTCTCTCCTTTTTATCTACTTTCAGGTGTCAATTTTTATATTACCCACACCTGGGTTCACATCACGTTTTTCCCCATACAGGAGCATATACGGCAGGGGGGGGGGGAGCTAAAAACTTGCGCTCCCGTATCCCTGCTGTATGCGGCCGGTATGTAATTCATTTCAATGAGCCGACTGGAGTGAACTGGTCGGCTCTTTTTTCCCCGTATGCGGTTTTCTACCGGACCTAAAACCGTAGTCAACCACAACAACAGCTGTCACGCCCCCTCCCATAGGCTTGCATTGAGGGGGCGGAGCGTGACGTCACTCGGGGGCAGGGCCGTGACGTCTCAATGCTCCGGGCCACGTGATCGCCAGTAGTCAGACCCGGAGCGAACATGCTCCGGGGCTGATTATAACGGGGTGCTGCGTGCAAGATCATGGGGGTCCCCAGTGGCGGGACCCCCACGATCAGGCATATTATCCCCTATCCTTTGTATAGGGGATAAGATGTCTTAGCATCGGAGTACCCCTTTAAGTTAGGTTATATCAGCTATTGGTTTTCTAAACCAAAGAAATCACCAGGTACAGACTATCAAACATGTGTTTCAAATTGCACCGTCATAAGCTGGCACAATTTGACTCTGCGATAAAACAAAGCTATGACTAGTGGCGTTTTCCCACTTGAAATGCTTAAAGGGGTACTCTGGTGAAAACCTTTTTTCTTTTAAATCAACTGGTGGCAGAAAGTTAAACATATTTGTAAATTACTTCTATTAAAAAATCTTAATCCTTCCTGTAGTTATTAGCTGCTGAATACTACAGAGGAAATTCTTTTCTTTTTGGAATGCTCTCTGATGACATCACGACCACAGTTCTCTCTGCTGACGTTATTATAATAATGATAACGCTTTATTTATTGTTGTCCTTGGGATTTGAACCCAAGTCCCCAGCACTGCAAGGCAGCAGTGCTAACCACTGAGCCACCATGCTGCCCTTAGCATACATCTGCTATGCATCTGCTATGCATGGTAGCTAAAATGGACAGAGATGTCAGCAGAGAGCACTGTGTTCGTGATGTCATCAGTGTTCCAAAAAGAAAGGAATTTCCTCTGTAGCATTCAGCAGCTAATAAGTACTGGAAGGATTAAGATTTTTCAATAGAAGTAATTTACAAATATGTTTAACCTTCTGCCACCAGTTGATTTAAAAGAAAAAAGGTTTTCACCGGAGTACCCATTTAAAGCCATAGTTGTAACCCTAACAAAGCCAGGTAAACTTCCGAATGAGCCTTCTAATTTAAAGGGGTACTCCGGTGGAAACGTTTTTTTTTTTTTTTTTTAAATCAACTGGTGCCAGATCTTAATCCTTCTAGTACTTATTAGCTGCTGAATACTACAGAGGAAATTATTTTCTTTTTGGAACACAGAGCTCTCTGCTGAATCATGAGCACAGTGCTCTCTGCTGACATCTCTGTCCATTTTAAGAACTGTCCAGAGTAGGAGAAAATCCCCATAGCAAACATATGCTGCTCTGGACAGTTCCTAAAATTGACAGATGTCAGCAGAGAGCACTGTGTTCCAAAAAGAAAATATTTTCTTCTGTAGTATTCAGCAGCTAATAAGTCCTGGAAGGGTTAAGATTTTTTAATAGAAGTTATTTACAAATCTGTTTAACTTTCTGGCACCAGATGATTAAAAAAAAAAAAAAAAAAATGTTTCCCCTTTTAACCCCAGAGTACCCCTTTTAACCCCTTAAGGACCCAGCCAATTTTCACTGTAGGACACAGCCATTTTTTGCACATCTGACCACTGTCACTTTAAACATTTAATAACTCTGGGATGCTTTTACCTTTCATTCTGATTCCGAGATTGTTTTTTCGTGACATATTCTACTTTGTTAGTGGTAAAATTTTGTCGATACTTGCATCACTTTTTTACTTTGAAGCTCTCTGCTTATAAGGAAAATTAATATTCCAAATTAATTATGTATTGATTCACATATACAAAATGTCTACTTTATGTTTGCATCATAAAATTTACAAGTTTTTACTTTTGGAAGACATCAGAGGGCTTCAAAGTATAGCAGCAATTTTCCAATTTTTCACAAAATTTTAAAAATCGAAATTTTTCAGGCACCAGTTCTGTTTTGAAGTGGATTTGAAGGGCCTTCATATTAGAAATACCCAACAAATGACCCCATTATAAAAACTGCACCCCTCAAAGTATTCAAAATGATATTCAAAAGGTTTGTTAACCCTTTAGGTGTTTCACAGGAATAGCAGCAAATTGAAGGAGAAAATTCAAAATCTTCATTTTTTACACTGGCATGTTCTTGTAGACCCAGTTATTGCATTTTTACAAGGGGTAAAGGGAGAGAAATCTTCCTAAAATGTGTAACCCAATTTCTCTCGAGTAAGAAAACACCTCATATGTGTATGTCGAGTGTTCGGCGGGCGCACTAGAAGGCTCAGAAGAGAGGGAGCGACAGTGGGAATTTGGAGAGTGAGTTTTTCTGAAATGGTTTTTGGGGGGCATGTCACATTTAGGAAGCCCCTATGGTGCCATAACAGCAAAAAAAAAAAACACATGGCATACTATTTTGGAAACTACACCCCTCAAGGCACATAACAAGGGGTCCAGTGAGCCTTAACACCCCACAGGTGTTTGACGACTTTTTGTTAAAGTTGAATGTGTAAATGATTTCTTTATTTATGTCACTAAAATACTATGTGGTGTCCCAGTACCGCATTTCTTACGGTACTTATTTAGCTGTGGGTCCCCATAGCCAGAGTCCCTAGGACTAAGTAGTCTTTATTGGTCAGTTCGCCCCTAGTTGCCTCCATTATAGTGTATAGATTACTAATGTATCTATAAAATAATGTATATAGTGTTATTTCAGTATGTAGATGATTAATTGCTTGTTTCTATGGCATTGCAGGGCCTTCGGGTCATGTGATGCGTTCCAAGCCTCACTCTGGATGCGTTCTAGGCTTCGTTCTTGTATCTGTAGCCTCGTTCTGGTTCTACAATGTACATAGAGCCTGTGACGTAAGCAATCCCATCTCACCATGTAAAGTGAGTGGCAGACGTTCGGACTAATCAAAATCGCCACGCCCCCTGCCCATAAAAAGGAGCGGCGGCCATCTTATCTCTCTTGTTCCCGGGTTGCTGAGCTAGCAATACCTCTCTTGCTCCTGGCTTTCATCAGAGAAGGACCTGTATTGCAGTAATCGCAGTGTGTTAGGCCTGAGCCTTGCGGCAACGGCCGGACGATATAAATTATAGAGTGTGTCATCTCCTAGACACTCTGCAGCATCACCGGACTCAATATTTCCCCTAAATCCGGACGGATCTGCACATTACTCCCTAAATTCCGAGACTATAGGTCTTATGCAAGGTCCGCAACTTCTACCAGTCGCTAAGCAACCAAAGAACTGTATTAAGAGACTGTTATTACGTTTTGGATATTGCAAGCACTGCAGTAAAGTTATTCAAGTTTAAGTTAAATCTGCTTGTGGACCTTCAGTCATTTCATTGCACCTATCTCTTCTGGGAAGGGCGGCGATAGGCCGGAACATAGATTCAGCATACCAGCCCTCACCCTGGCATCACGAGTGACTGGGTTAATATTAACCCCTCATATACCAACATCATACCATCCCTACCATACACCCCCCAAGGGCTACCACACTAGTTTTCCCTCAAATTTAACATTTTTACAAGGGATAATAGGACAAAATGCCCCCCAAAATTTGTAACCCCATCTCTTCTGAGTATGGAAATACCCCATGTTAGGACGTAAAATGCTTTGCGGGCTAACTGCAATGCTCAGAAGAGAAGGAGTCACATTTGGCTTTTGTAAAGCAAATTTTGCTTAAATGTTTTTTGAGGGGAATGTCCCATTTAGGAAGCCACTATGGTGCCAGGACAGCAAAAAAAAAAAAAAAAAACCACATGGCATACTATTTTGGAAACTACACCCCTCAAGGCACCTAACAAGGGGTCCAGTGAGCCTTAACACCCCACAGGTGTTTGACGACTTTTCGTGAAAGTTGGATGTGTAAATGATTATTTTGAATTTTTTCACTAAAATGCTAGTTTTCCCTCAAATTATTATTATTTTTTTTACAAGGGATAAAAGGACAAAATGCCCCCCAAAATTTGTAACCCCATCTCTTCTGAGTATGGATGGAAATACTCCATGTGTGGACGTCAAGTGCTCTGCTGGTGCACTACAATGCTCAGAAGAGAAGGAGCGCCATTGAGCTTTTGGGGAAAAAAAATTGTTTTGAATGAAAGTCAGGGGCCATGTGCGTTAACAAAGTCCCCCGTGCTGCCAGAACAGTGGACCCCCCACATGTGATCCTATTTTGGAAACTTCACCTCTCACAGAATTTAATAAGGGGTGCAGTGATTATTTACACCCCACTGGCGTTTGACAGATCTTTGGAACAGTGGGCTGTGCAAATGAAAAATGTAATTTTTCATTTTCACGGAACACTGTTCCAAAAATCTGTCAGACACCTGTGGGGCGTAAATGCTCACTGTACCCCTTATTACATTACATGAGGAGGGTAGTTTCCAAAATGGGGTCACGTGTGTGTGTGTGGTGGGGGGGGGGGGTCCATTGTTCTGGCACTATGGGGGCTTTGTAAACACACATGGCCTTCAATTCCGGAACAAATTTTCTCTTCAAAAGCCCATTGGCGCTCCTTCTCTTCTGAGCATTGTAGTTAGCCCGCAGAGCACTTTACATCCACACATGGGGTATGTTCTTACTCAGAAGAAATGGGGTTACAAATTTTGGGGGCGTTTTTCCTATTTTCCCTTGTGAAAAATGAAAAATTTTGGGTAACACCAGCATTTTAGTGACATTATTTTCTTATTTTTTTCATTTTTCCATCCAACTTTGAAGAATTTTCATTAAACACCTGTGGGGTGTTAAGGCTCACTATACCCCTTGTTACATTCCGTTAGGTGTGTAGTTTCCAAAATGGGGTCACATGTGGGTATTTATTGTTTTGTGTTTATGTCAGAACCGCTGTAAAATCAGCCACCCCTATGCAAATCACCAATTAGGCCTCAAATGTACATAGTGCAGTCTCACTCCTGAGCCTTGTTGTGCACCCGCAGAGCATTTTACGCCCACATATGGGGTATTTCCGTACTCAGAAGAAATGTTGTTAAAAATTTAGGTGGTCTTTTTTTCTTTTAACGCTTGTGAAAATAAAAAGTATGGTGCAACACCAACATGTTAGTGTAAAATTTATTTTTTTACACTAACAAACTGGTGTAGCCCCCAACTTTTCCTTTTCATAAGGGGTAAAATGAGAAAAAGCCCCCCAAAATTTGTAGTGCAATTTCTCCCGAGTACAGAAATACCCCATATGTGGCCCTTAACTGTTTCCTTGAAATACGACAGGGCTCCGAAGTGAGAGAGCTCCATGCACATTTGAGGACTAAGTTAGGGATTGCATACGGGTTGACATAGGGGTATTCTACGCCAGTGATTCCCAAACAGGGTGCCTCCAGCTGTTGCTAAATTCCCAGCATGCCTGGACAGTCAGTGGCTGTCCGGAAATGCTTGGAGTTGTTGTTATGCAACAGCTGGAGGCTCTGTATTGGAAACACTGAAATACAATACATTTTTCATTTTTATTGGGGGGGGGGGGGAGGGGACAGTGTAAGGGGGTGTATATGTAGTGTTTTACCCTTTTATTTTGTGTTGGTGTAGTGTAGTGTTTTTAGGGTACATTCACTCTGGCGTGTTAAGGTGAGTTTCCCGCTAGGAGTTTGCACTGCGGCGAAAAATTTGCCGCAGCCCACACTTGAAGCAGGAAACTTACTGTAAACCTGCCTGTGTGAATGTACCCTGTACATTCACATGGGGGGGGGGGCAAGCCTCCAGCTGTTTCAAAACTACAACTCCCAGCATGTACTGACAGACCGTGCATGCTGGGAGTTGTACTTTTGCAACAGCTGGAGGCACACTGGTTGGAAAACCTTCAGTTAGGTTCTAATACCTAACTCAGTATTTTCCAACCAGTGTGCCTCCAGCTGTTGCAATGCTACAACTCCCAGCATGTACTGATCACTGAAGGGCATGCTGGAAGGTGTAGTTATGCAACAGCTGGAGGTATGCAACTACAACTCGCAGCATGCTGAGACAGCTGTTTGGGCTTGCTGGAATTTTCAGTTTTGCAACATCTGGAGGGCTACAGTTTTAGAGAACACTGCAAAGTTATCTCCAAACTGTGGCCCTCTAGATGTTGCAAAACTACAAAACAGCTGCCTGGGCTTGCTGGGAGTTGTAGTTTTGCAACATCTGGAGGGCTACAGTTAGAGACCACTGTATAGTGGTCTCACACTATTCCCTCCAGATGTTGCTAGGCAACTTACCGGCTTCCGTAGGATCCAGCCGCATGACATCGTCGCCCGCTGCCTCCGGATGGGTAAGTGACCTTCGGTGCCCTCTCCCATTCGGTTTCCCCGTCCTGCCCCACCTATTGTGGGTGGGCAGGACGGGGGAAACTAAAGTTAACCCCCCCCCCCCCCGCCCCCGATCTGCTATTGGTCGTTGCTTCAGGTTACCAATAGCAGGGATAGGAGGGGTGGCACCCCTGCCACCTCACTCCTAGCCCTTCAGGGGGATCGTAGTTGTCTTTGACAACAGCAATCCTCCCCCTTATATTCCGGGTCACCATAGACCCGTATGATCCGGAATCGTGCAAATCGCAAGTGTGAATTCACACCCCCCTGATAACCCTCTAGGCGTTTGCACGGGATGCCTGCTGAATGATTTCAGCAGGCATCCCGGTCCGATCCCCGTCCGACATGTGGCGATCATGGCACTATACTCTGGCCTGTCAGCAAGAATGTACACTTTGGGCTTTTAACAAAAGAATTTCACATTACAAACTGTGCACACTAGGGGTGTCCCTTGTCACCATTCATTTCTGTTTTGGTTATGGAACCCCTGGCCTAATGCATATGAAACTCTCGAGATATCACAGGAGTACTAATAGGCAATAGAGAACATGATATCGGGCTATTTGCGGACAATGTAATTTTGAGTCTGGACCACCCGGAGAATGTCCTTTGCGGGAATTACTCAAATGCTCTCTGAATTTAGCAAAATTAGCTATTATAAAATAAATGCTTCTAAGTCACTTATTTTAGACATAATACTATCAGATCTTAAACTGCTTCAAACCTCCTATCCCTACAAATGGGCTAATGTTCAAATCCCCTACATAGGTATTGCACTCACAACTCCTCTGACTTACCTGATCCCTTTAAATTATTCTGCTTTAACTACAGTGGTCCCTCAACATACGATGGTTATCCGTTCCAAATGGACCATCGTTTGTTGAAACCATCGTATGTTGAGGGATCCGTGCAATGTAAAGTATAGGACAGTGGTCTACAACCTGCGGACCTCCAGATGTTGCAAAACTACAACACCCAGCATGCCCGGAAAGCCAACGGCTGTTCGGGCATGCTGGGAGTTGTAGTTTTGCAACATCTGGAGGTCTGCAGGTTGAAGACCACTGGTATTGGAGGTTATACTCACGTGTCCCCGCCGCTCCGGACCGTCACTGCTGCCCTGGATGTCACCCTCCATCGCTGTCGCCGCGTCCCCGGGGTGTCCCCGACGCTCTGGCAAGGCCTCTGCTTCCCCGGCATCCTCGCTCTCCGCCGCCACCATCACGTCGCTACACACGCCGCTCCTATTAGCTGACTGGACGGCGTGCGCAGCGACGTAATGACGACGATGGAGAGCGGCGACGATGCAGGGGATTCCGAAGAGGACGCGCTGGAGCCCCGACGACAGGTAAGTGATCGTCAGCGGACCACACGGGGCACCGTAAATGGCTATCCGGTTGCAGCTGAAGCAGTCTGCGCTGCCTGATAGCCGTTTATGCGATGGCCCCGACATACAAAAGCATTGTATGTTGATGCTGCCTTCAACATACGATGGCCTCCGAGAGGCCATCGTATGTTGAAATGATTGTATGTCGGGGCCATCGTAGGTCAGGGGGTTACTGTAGTTCCCTTGCGAAGGACATTACTAGTTACTCCAAATTCCCTATATCCTGGGTGGGTAGAATTGTAGTCACTAAAACGTTTTTACAACCCTACTGAGGAAGGGGTCTAGAGTTATTTGCCTGAGTACCCCGAAAACGCATTCTAGCCTATGACCACATAGAACTCACTGTAAGCCGACAGTGTGTACTAGATGCTCTAAGTCCAGAACTTATACAATTTGCTATTGTCATCTACAGTGGGGATCAAAAGTTTTGGCATCCCGGGTAAAAATTTGTATTAATGTGCATAAAGAAGCCAAGGAAAGATGGAAAAATCTCCAAAAGGCATCAAATTACAGATTAGACTAGAGATGAGCGAACTTACAGTAAATTCGATTCATCACGAACTTCTCGGCTCGGCAGTTGACAACTTATCCTGCGTAAATTAGTTCAGCCTTCAGGTGCTCCAGTGGGCTGGAAAAGGTGGATACATTCCTAGGAAAGAGTCTCCTAGGACTGTATCCACCTTTTCCAGCCCACCGGAGCACCTGAAAGCTGAACTAATTTATGCAGGAAAAGTCATCAACTGCCGAGCCGAGAAGTTCGTGACGAATCGATTTACTGTAAGTTCGCTCATCTCTAGATTAGACATTCTTATAATATGTCAACAAAAGTTAGATTTTATTTCCATCATTTTCACTTTCAAAATAACAGAAACCAAAAAAATGGTGCCTGCAAAAGTTTGTGCACCCTGTAGAGTTAATATCTTGTACTGCCCCCTTTTGGCAAGTATCGCAGCTTGTAAACGCTTTTTGTAGCCAGCCAAGAGTCTTTCAATTCTTGTTTGAGGTATCTTTGCCCATTCTTCCTTACAAATGTCTTCCAGTTCTTTGAGATTTCTGGGCTGTCTGTCACGCACTGCTCTTTTAAGGTCTATCCATAGATTTTCAATTATGTTGAGGTCAGAAGATTGTAAAGGCCATGGCAAAACCTTCAGTTTACGCCTCTTGATGTAATCCCCCGTGGATTTTGAGGTGTGTTTAGGATCATTATCCATTTGTAGAAGCCATCCTCTCTTTAACTTCAGCTTTTTCACAGATGGCATCAAGTTAGCATCCAAAATTTGCTGAAATTTTATTGAATCCATTTTTCCTTCTACTCATGAGATGTTCTCTGTGCCACTGGCTTCAATACAACCCCAAAGCATGATTGATCCACCCCCATGCTTAACAGTTGGACAGAGGTTCTTTTCATTAAATTCCGTTCCCCTTCTTCTCCAAACGTACCTTTGCTCATTCCGGCCAAAAAGTTGCATTTTAACCTCTTCGGTCCGCAGAACTTGTTTCCAAAATGCATCAGGCTTGTCTATATGTTAATTTGCAAAGTTCAAACTCTGATTTTTGTGCTGATGACTCTTCCATGAAGACCATATTTGTACAAGTATCTCTTTATAGTGTAATAATGTACAACAACTCCAGTGTCTGCCAGATCTTTCCGGAGGGATTGTGCAGTCAAACGTGGGTTTTGAATTGTTTTTCTCACAATCCTGCGAGCTGTTCTGTCTGATATTTCTCTTGGTCTTCCAGATCTTGCTTTAACTTCCACTGTTCCTGATGACTGCCATTTCTTAATTACATTCCGACAGAGGATATTGACATCTGAAAAAGTTTTGCTATCTTCTTATAGCCTTCTCCAGCTTTGTGAGCGTCAACTATTTTCAGTTTCAGATTTCTAGACAACTGCTTAGAAGAACCCATGGTGCTGATTGTTGGGGCAAGGTCAGATGAGTCTCGGCATTTAAAACCTTTGAGATTGACATCACCTGATCTTCCCAGATTATGATTGAGAACAATCCATGACACTGGCAGGTCTCAGCTTTGCAAAGGGGGCAGTGCATGCTATATATTCTGCATGGTGCCCAAACTTTTGCAGATGTCATTTTTTTTGTTTTCTGTTATTTTGAAAGTGTAAATGATGAAAATAAAATCTAACTTTTGTTGAAATATAAGAATGTCTAATCTGTAATTTGATGCCTTTTGGAGATTTTTCCATCTTTCTTTGGCTTCTTTATACATGAATACAAATTTTTACCTGGGGTGCCCAAACTTTTGATCCCCACTGTTCCTCCTGCAATCTATCCACTTTGAGATCCGCTTGCTGTGAAATCTTCTGTGCCATCCTGTCTCTCTGCTGCCAACAGAGATCCTGCAACCCATCTTATGAGATCTACTTCCACGATTACCTCCCTGGCTGACGTCCGATGCCGCCGCCACGAGGAGTGTTACTGTGTGGCAAAACATCGGGTCCAGCGCAGTCTGGACCAGCCACATTCAGCGCCTGCCAGCGCTTACTAACCAGCGGGAACATTGCATGGGCTTAAACATCACAGCACGATACCATCACCAGGAACGGGTAATATTAATCACTACTGCAATAACTTTTATGGACATTCAACCAACATTATTTCACCATACACAGACTGTTAAGTATCCGGACGTCCAGTCGCCGAATTTAGTAATTCACGATTTGTTTTATACAGTAAATTTTTACATTGATTTTATCAGTGCATATTATATATGTTTGCCATTTTTTTTTCCTCCCACAAGGGCCCTGTGTGAGGAATATACGTAATTAAAATATTATACGTCTAATAAAATATCTGTTTAATTGAAGCACAGTCTTGAAAATATTTTTTTTACCCGCTATCCTTGAGGTTTGGGCTATTTTTGCACAACATATTTAGATTATTTCATTACTTTGGGTATAAGTGATTGCCCCGATACCTCGGGCAGTAGTAAATTGTGAGCTGCACCATCCCCTTTTTTTCACATTGAAGGCTTTAAATCTATGAATTAACACATGTGGAATTATATACATAACAAAAAAGTGTGAAAATATGTCATATTCTAGGTTCTAGCCACCTTTTGCTTTGATTGCTGCTTTGCACACTCTTGGCATTCTCTTGATGAGCTTCAAGAGGTAGTCACCTCAAATGGTCTTCCAACAGTCTTGAAGGAGTTCCCAGAGATGCTTAGCACTTGTTGGCCCTTTTTGCCTTCACTCTGCGGCCCAGCTCACCCCAAACCATCTCGATTGGGTTCAGGTCTGGTGACTGTGGCAGCCAGGTAATCTGGCACAGCACCCCATCACTCTCCTTCTTGGTCAAATAGCCCTTATACAGCCTGAAGGTGTGTTTGGGATCATTGTCCTGTTGAAAAATAAATGATGGTCCAACTAAACGCAAACCGGATGGAATAGCATGCCGCTGCAAGATGCTGAGGTAGACATGCTGGGTCAGTATGCCTTCAATTTTGAATAAATCCCCAACAGTGTCACCAGCAAAGCACCCCCGCACCATCACACCTCCTCCTCCACACCAGCACACCTGTGAAGTGAAAACCATTTCAGGTGGCTACTTTGAAGAACCTAGAATATGACATATTTTCAGTTGTTTCACACTTTTTTGTTATGTATATAATTCCACATGTGTTAATTCATAGTTTTAATGCCTTCAATGTGAATCTACAATTTTCATAGTCATGAAAATAAAGAAAACTCTGAATGAGAAGGTGTGTCCAAACTTTTGGTCTGTACTGTGTTTATATATATATATATATATATATATATATATATATATATATATATATGTGTGTGTGTATATGAATATATATATAAAAAATATAGCAGTGCAGGGGACCATAGAAGAGCTGCCGGCCGCATCTATAAATTATACAGATGGATCGCAATGGAACCCGGGTGATTTGTCAATTAGTACAGGAACTTCTGCTCCCATCATGGAACAGTGTGTTCCATGCTGGGAGTAGTAGTACCACCTAAAAAATAAATGAAAAAAGTGAAAAACATACACACAACATTTTTATTATGGGCTATATTTTTAGTGCCGTGCCCGCCCACATAAATTGATCCCGGTTTAAAAATGTTGTTATAAAAAAGATACATTTAGTTAAATACAATTCTTTACATCACTACTGTATCTTTGTTATTATTTTTTAATGGTACCCTACGAAATTTTATTAAAAAGGTATCCCCATCACCTTTTTGGATCGCTAAAGTCCAAAGGAAAATAAAAAAAACACCTGAAAAAACGCCAAAGTTAAAACCCGCATGGCGTTTTTCTTGGTGTTTTTTCACTCCCATAGACTTCTATGGGAGAAAAACGCCACGACTTCAGGGGAAAAAATGCCATAGGCTCAACATGCTGCGATTTTGCAAAACTGCCAAGGAGCTGAAAAACGGCAAAAAAGAGTGAAAAAACGCCAAGTGGAAAAATAATTTAGCGATTTCTTATTGATTTACAGCTATTGGCGTTTTTCTTGGTGTTTCCCCCCCCCCAAAAAAACCAAGTGGAATTCCAGCCTTCGACAGCCCTGTTCTCTTAAAGGCATACTTTTTCCATAGGTAATCTACTAAGTGGCACTAGGCTCACTAACGAGGCCAAGGCCAATCTCTTTGGACAACATAGATTGTAACATTTTTGTTATAATCTTATTATAAGCTCTTGGCCAGTAAGCGTAACTTGATGATATACAAAAAAGAAGGTTGCAGCAGGGAGAGGTGCATGGCTAATGGGGGTATCACTCCCCCTAACTTGCTCAGAAAAAAACAAAGAAAAAAAACTAGCCTAGCCAGCACAACTACCTTATACACGGGTGCACGCTGCTGTAGCAAATACATAGTATACAAATTCAAGTTTGGGGGCCCATGTGCCCCCCTTGGTGCCAGAACAGTGGGCTACCACCCCCCCCCCCCCCACACACACACACACACACACACACGTGATCCCCTTTCGGAAATTGCACCCCTCACGGTATGTAATTAGGGGAGCAGTGAGCATTTACACCCCACTGGCGTTTGACAGATTTTTGTTTCCAAAATGGGGTCACATATGGGTGTTTTATATTTTAGCATTTATGTCAAAACCTCTGGTATGATTAGCCACCCCTGTGCAAATCTCCAATTTAGGCCTCAAATGTACAAGTCTGCACACAGGGTACCCCCCCCCCCCCAACCCCCCCACCCCCAAGAAAAAAAAATCCCTGTACCACAAAAAAGTGCTGATCAGTAATAAATCACTCACCCGCAATCAGTGCAGTCTGCACACAGGTTATGGTCCGGGCCACACAGCGCATAATAGTCGCTGGTGGCACGGACCGCATATGTCCCCCCCAAAAAAAAGTGCAAAAAAAAACTGCACCCCATAAAATGCTATAGTCAGGCAGCAGACCAGTGGTCGCCAAAGTGTGGCCCTACAGATGTTGCAAAACTACAACTCCCAGCATGCCCCGACAGTCTGGGAGTTGTAGTTTTGCAAAATCTGGAGGGCCACGCTTTGGCGACCACTATGTAGTTGTAGTTTTGCACAACTAGAGGGTGAAGACTCACACGATCTGTCGCTGCTGTTGCTGGGACTTCCGCGCACCCGCCGGGACCTCCGTGCACCACCGATCACACCTCACACCCCATTGCTGCGTGATATAATCAGATGGGGTCCCGGGGTGTCAGGCGGGAGTGGTCTCCCACCGGACACACTGGGAGTCCAGCTGATTAAACAGCGCAGCGCCGCGGGAGTGTATTTTTAATGTGCGAATGTATCGCGTCATCAGCCGTAAATATATGGAGTTCTGCAGGAAGGTGTTAAAGGGGTACTCCGGTGGAAAACTTTTTTTTTTAAATCAAATGGTGCCAGAAAGTTACATATCTGTATATTACTTCTATTAAAAAATCTTAATCCTTTCAGTACTTATTAGCTGATGAACACTGCAGAGGAAATTATTTTCTTTTTGGACATAGTGCTCTCTGCTGACATCACGAGCGCAGTGAGTGCTCTCTGCTGACATCTCTGTCCATTTTAAGAACTGTCCAGAGTAGGCGAAAATCCCCAAAACAAACATATGCTGCTCTGGACAGTTCCTAAAATGGACAGAGATGTCAGTAGAGAGCACTGTACTCGTGATGCCGACAGAGAGCACCGTGTTCCAAAAAGAAAATAATTTCCTCTGTAGTAAAAGTAAAAGCAAAAAATGAGGGGGATGTGAATTCAAATAGAGAAAACAGACATGGTTACACATCCACGACATAAACAATGATCTAAGGCTTCTCAGCAACATTTATTAGCCCTTTAAGCACTACGGGTTTTCGCATTTTTGCACTTTTCTTTTTTCATCATCATCTTCTAAAGATCATAACTCATACTCAGACTCATATGAGGGTTTTTTTTGTGCCACCAATTGTACTTTGTAATTACATCAATCATTTCACCACAAAATTTACGGCAAACCCAGAAAAAAACAGTAACTTTTGGGGGCTTCCGATTCTACGCAGTGCACTTTTCGGTAAAAATGACACCATATATTTATTCTGTAGGTCCATACGGTTACAATGATACTCTTTTATATTTTTATAGATTTTTCTTTATTTTACTACTTAAAAAAATTATAATTACTTGCACCAAAATTAGTATATTTAAAATGGTCCTCTTCTGCTTCTGACCCCTATAACTTTTTTTTATTTTTTTCCGTATACAGGGTGGTATGAGGGCTAATTTTTTTGCGTCGTGTAGAGATGAGCGAACTTGCAGTAAATTCGATTCGTCACGAACTTCTCGGCTCGGCAGTTGATGACTTATCCTGCATAAATGAGTTCAGCTTTCAGGTGCTCCCGTGGGCTGGAAAAGGTGGATACAGTCCTAGGAGACTCTTTCCTAGGACTGTATCCACCTTTTCCAGCCCACCGAAGCACCTGAAAGCTGAACTAATTTATGCAGGATAAGTCATCAACTGCCGATCCGAGAAGTTTGTGACGAATCGAATTTACTGTAAGTTTGCTCATCTTTAGCGCAGTGATCTGAAGTTTTTATCGGTACCATGATTGTTTTGATCTGACTTTTTGATCACTTTTTATACATTTTTTTAGGGTATACAAATTGACCAAAAATACGCAATTTTGGACTTTGGAATTTTGTTACGTGTACGCCATTGACCGTGCGGTTTAATTAACATTATATTTTTTTAGTTCAGACATTTATGCACTCGGCGATACTATATATGTTTTATTTTGGGGTTAAATCACATTTATTCTTTTTTTTTTATTTTTTATTTTTTTAAGCCTCCATAGGGGACTATTACTTGCCATAGCATAGAATTGATCAGTGTAATCTGCGCTCGATTGCTCCAGCCTGGAGCTCAGGCTTGGAGCAATCAAAGGACGATCGGACAGTGTGGAGCGAGGTAAGGCACCTCCTGCTGTCCTCTCAGCTGGTCGGGATGCCACATAAATATACATTCGTGGTCGTTAAGGGGTTAACTTTTGCGGTGTAAAAGTGCACACTTGCGGTGCTGTGCGGCGTCATTGCTGCTGTGGCTCCGTGTCTGTGGGGAGGCGCAGCCCAGGGACTGGCATTGGGGCTGCTCTGCAAGTGGGTCATTCCCCAGTGGGGACCCCCTACATACGGGTGGCCAAGACGTGGCTAGCGGGCTTGCACTTCATGATCATAAAGTACACTTACAACCTGATAGTTTTATAAATGAGAAGCATTAGATCGGGGTGCATGTTGTGGATGTTCGACCATGTCTGTTTTCTCGATTTAAATTCAAAAAGTGAGGTTATATTTATTCTGTGGGTCGGTACGATTATGGTGATGCCCATTTTATATAGCTTTTATGTTTGTTTGTTTTTTCCTTTTCTGAGCAAAATTCTTTTTTTTCCCCTTTTTTGTGTTATAATTTCCGACAGCTGTAACTTTATTTTTGGTCTGATGCCATTGAGTGAGGAGTTATTTTTTGTTTGACAAGCTGTACTTTTTATTGGTATCATTTTTGCGATACATGCTACCTTGATATTTTTATTCTGCGATTTTTTTTTTTGTTCTTTTTACGGCATTCACCTGCAGGATATTTTACATTATTGCTTAATAGTA
The DNA here is from genome assembly GCF_029499605.1 of Hyla sarda. Lineage (NCBI taxonomy): Eukaryota > Metazoa > Chordata > Amphibia > Anura > Hylidae > Hyla > Hyla sarda. The sequence continues at coordinate 238,160,857 of NC_079191.1, forward strand.
CATGTCATCCAAAAGATAGGGGATAAGATGCCTGACCGCGGGGGACCCGCCGCTGGGGACCCCCGTGATCTTCCACACCGCACTCCGCTAGAATCAGCCCCCGGAGCGTGCTCGCTCCGGGTCTGATTACTAGCGATCATAGGGACGTCATGGCTCCGCCCCTGTGTGATATCATGCTCCGCCCCCTCAATGCAAGCCTACGGAGGGGGCGTGACAGCTGTCACGCCCCCTCCGTAGGCTTGCATTGAGGGGGCGGAGCCTTGACTTCACACGGGGGCGGAGCCGTGATGTCACTATGCTCCGTCCCTGTGATCGCTAGTAATCAGACCCGGAGCGAGCACACTCCGGGGGCTGATTCTAGCGGGGTGCGGCGTGGACCCCCACGGCGGGACCCCCGCGGTCAGGCATCTTTTCCCCTATCCTTTGGATAGGGGATAAGATGTCTTAGCGCCGGAGTTCCCCTTTAAGTATAGAGGTTTGCCTCTTTGGTTCCTTGGATGAGGAACTTGGACAACACCATACATGTATTTTCTTTCGAGAAACACTCTCCCTTGCATCCAAAGACATTGTTTTGAGATGTATAGCAGATCAACTCCCCTTGTTAGTATGTGGAAGCGGCTGGTTAATGCTGTGATTCCATTTGAAAAGGTTATTTATCAACACCACAGTTGTCCTTTGAAGTTATCTAAGATATAGGATACTTAATAAATTTTCCTTTAGGGATCTATGCACACTGCAGAGATTCCAAGGGCGGCCGGTCCCTATAGATGGCAATGTATTCTGTGTGGTATTGCGACAAAAGACTAAACATGTTGATTCTTTTGGTGAAGGAATTTCAGGGTCAGAAAGCCACTTAAATTCTGTATTGTACACTATGCAGCAGTGCTGTGGAGTCGGACGAAATTTTGGGTACCTGGAGTCGGACTCGGAGTCAGCAAACAATGCACCGACTCCGACTCCTACTAAATTTAGTTAGGAATTTAAAAAAAAATGCAAGTTTAAATGTCTCAATTCACAAAAAGTTATAATTAATGACTTCTCTACTGTAAGAATAAAGACCAATGCATGCAGTGCCTCACGTAACCGCAAAACGAACACGTTAAGTGACCGTGAAGAGGCATGCTTTTCATGTGCTTCACTATATGGCACGCAACGCACAATTAGGAGCGGCAATACTTATACTTTCCATAGTGTTGTGTTCTGCTGTTACAGGGAACCCATGGGTAACCTAGCCTCTCACTGATAAGGGATTAAAGTAAATATGTTTTTTGCAGAACTAGAGACACTTGTATAAGTTAAGAGAATGGAGGGTCAATAGTTCAAGACTGAAGTTGTAAACCATTGGAAAAACTGCTACCATTCAGCTAAGGCTATAAAAACTTGTAAACTCCGATTGTTAGCTTAAGCTTTAAACATGACTATGGGATTCTACTAGGGAAATCATGTTTTATAATAAATGCCCTTCCTGGATTCTCTCACTGCCCTGACTTCAGCAGCAGATCAGCACACAAAAAGAAGGCAGAAGCTTCTGCCCAACTACCTCTCTCTGCTAGAAGAGCTTAGAAGAACTTGGTGGAACAGCTTCTTGGATTCAACTGTAAGTGTTTATAAATACATTCGCATATTAATACAGAGGAGTCGGAAGTACAAAAAACTGCGGAGTCGGAACATTTATCTACCCACTCCACAGCCCTGCTATGCAGCAGAATCCCATTGACAGCAATTGTACTTTGTTGCATGAGTTTTCAAAGCGGAGTTTTGCTCGGAAATAGCATAGTGTGCTTGATCCTAAAACTACCATGGATATCCCTTTTAAAGAGTTTAACTGCACAAAAAACAAAAAGGCTGACAACAGACTTGCTGTGTAAGTCTGCTCTGGGTTGAAGTCTAGTTGCACAATATTTTTTACCTTAATTACAATTATTGGAATTCATGTATTTGTCTTAAGCTGCTAAAATGGTCTATCCTTCAGGTGCATTTCAAAAGTGATTTCCAGTAGCACCGTTTCAAAAAGTCACACATTTTTAAGCAAAAACAAAGATACTCCAAGAGGTGAGGCCTTCATTCTACTCCTCTGTAGTCTTTGGTTCCTAGTGACTTTCGATATAGAGGTCTCTCTGTTGTGTGGTTCCACAGTCAACACACGTCAGTAGCGATTATAATTAGCTTATTGTTTATTTTTCTTCTGTCAACATTACTTGCTGGGGCATATAGCTAACCTTCTCTCTAAACATCTGATATATTGCTTAATTTAAACGTAATCTCTCAGCTTGAATCCAAAGGCAATTAGACATTCCAATATGATAATTGCATCTATGAGAACATGCTTCATTTGTTTCATAGCAACATGAGCCAATGACGGTCACCTTCAAGTATTTAACAAGTGTGCTTCTTAAAGCCTTCCCATAAAGATAATGGCCCAGATTTATCAAACTATGTGAGAGGAAAAAGTGGAGTGATTTTCCCACAGCAACCAATCACAGCTCAGCTTTCACTTTACCAGAGCTCTTAGCTGAGCTGTGATTGGTTGCTTTGTGAAAATCACTCCACTTTTTCTCTGCTGTTCAGCATGTTCTCGTTTAGTTGGACACTACTGGCTATGGCATTCTTTACAATTATGACTAGATCCTTCTGTTAAATTTTATCCAGGGACCTGGATATAGATCAGAAATCAATGAATATTTTTACATAGCTTGTTTGTCTTCTACGCTGTAGGCAGAGAACTTGACAACATTATGGCTTGCTTTCTGGCTATGAATTTAGTGGCTATATTTTGCAACCTTGAGTTACAGTAAATGACAGCATTACCACAAAATCTTTCCCTGTGGGAAACAAAAGTTTTAGAACTTCGAGCCACTGCCAAAAAAATAAGCAAGTGTAGTCACAGCCTAAATTTTTAATAACTCTTTATGGCTTAGGATTGGATGGAATACAAAGCAGATGAGTATTAGGATGGGTTCATGCTGCAATTGTGTGTTTTATTTAAGGTATACATTTTTATACTGTCAATGTTAATAACAAAAAGGTGTATACCATACAGCAGAATTAATTTCCCATTAAATTACAAGGCACTGAAAAAGTATAAAATTTAAGTTTTGGACATTAGTATTCCGAGCCTTTGCTATGACGCTTGAAAATTAGCTGGGGGGGGGGGGGGGGGGCAGGGGGGTTGGGCTCCAATTTCTCCTTATCCTCTTTTGAGATGTTTCTACACCATAAATGGGGTCCCACAGCTGACACTGCAAAGAAGCTCACACTGCAGAGAAAATATCCAGCAATGAGGGGGGAAAAGTTCAGAGACATAATTGTGGAGGCACAAATCTGGAGAAAGATAGATATAAATGTCTACTGCCCCGAAGGTTCTCTTCTTAGAGCTTGCTGCCTAACTAAACAGGAGAAGGACCTTAGTAAGGCATGTGACCAAGAACCCACTGGTCACTCTGGCTTAGCTCCTTGATCCTTTGGGCAGATTGGAGAAACGGTCAGAAGGTCAACCACTACTGCAGCACTCAAACTATCTCTACTTCATAGCAAAGTGGCCAGAAAGAAGCTATTTCTCAGTAAAAGACACATGAAAGCCTGCCTGGAGTTTGTAAAAATAAAAAAAGCACCTAAAGAATTTCTGGTCTGATTAAACCATAATTACACTTTATGGTCTCAATTCTAAGCATCATGTCTGGAAATTAGACACTGCTCATCACCTGCCGCATACCATTTCTATAGTGAAGCAATGAGGTGGCAGCATCATGCTGTGGGGTGTTGTCAGCAGCTAGGACAGAGACACTAGGCAGGGTTGAGGGAATGTTGAGTAGAACAAAGAACAGATGTAAAAAATAGGAAAGGAAATAAAGTGTAACACTCACTTGTGTATTGAGCGGTGGACCTCAGGATAATTCCATGAAGAATCAATCAAGGCATGTGAAGATCATCCGTGGAGCGCAGAGACATCGCTCTCTTCATCTAGGAGCGTACCACTGCGACTAGTTTTGCGTCAGGTATACGTCCATCTATGATAGTTAAGTTTCTTATAAACAGCAGTGTAACAAAGCAACCTGTGAATAAAAGGGAAGAACAAAAGCAGCCCAAAAACACACGTGCAAAGTGCATAATTAAAAGCAGATACCAATAATTTTAAAGGAAGGGGGAGAAATCATTCCTTTCATTTGGCCCCAATGGGTAATTTGGAATGATGATCAACCCCCATTGGGACATCTGTGACTCGCTCTATACCCGCAAATTTTAATTCTTTGGGGTTATTATGTTTTTCGCTCATGTGTTTAATATAGCGAGTGGCCCCTTTGCCGGAGGAGCGAATACAGATGTTCTCGAATCCATGTGCGCAGTTTTCTTTTCATTTTGCCCACATCATAACAGTAATAGTGTAAACTACAAAAGATGTCTGGCACGAAATAAACTGGTTGACAAAAATATTCTCACCACCAAGAATGAAATTTCTTTTAGCTAAATTATAGCCACAATATTTGCACTGTCTACATGGGAAATTCCCCTTTGGATTATATTTTTCACACAGTTTTTTTTCTCTCTTCTCTGTTTTCTTTTTTTTTCACTTTTGATCATGTCACCAATAGTTTTTGTGCGTCTAAATGTGATAATTGGTCTTTTCTCTGCTAGATCTTGGAGATCAGGATCTCCAAGATCAATTATTAATAATACTACGTTTTAGATGATTGTTCATATTGGTATTCGCTAAAGAAAAGACGGAACAGTCTTCTTTCTGTTTTGTTATTTTTTCTGTTCTTTTTTTTGTTTGAATAGATCCCTTCTGTCTCTATTTTGTGGTTTTTGACAAGCTTTTTCTTCAATTTTGTGAGGCTACCCTCGGTCTTTAAGTCTGTTATTTAATTCTGCCACTTGTTTCTCATAATTACATGGATTGCTATTTATTCTTTTTAACCTAAGCATTTGACTGTATGGGATGTTATTTTTAACGCATTGTAAGTGGGAACTTTCATAGTGTAGAAGAGAGTTTTTTGCTATATTTTAATGAAAACTTGATGTAACTAATTCACCGTCTTTTAAAGTTAATCTGACATCTAAGAAATCCAAAGAGATGCCGCCAAAATGACAAGTAAAATACATATTTACATCATTTTCGTTATTCAAATAGGTAACAAAATAAAAAAAAAATCAATATCAGAACCATCCCAGACTAATACTATGTCATCCACATACTTTAGTTAACATTTAATATGCCTTGTGAATGGATTCCTAGGGGTGAAGAAAAAATTCTTCTCAAAAACTGAAAGAAAGATGTTAGCATATCTACATGATATAGGCAAGCCCATGGCTGTGCCATGGGCCTGCCTATAAACACTGATCATTGTGCAAACATTTATTATTCTTGAAAACAAAAAGCAAACCCTCTTCAACCAACTTAATAAAATCATGGGATTTATCCAAATTGGACAGAAAAACCTTTGTCGTCTGTATGCCCGCATCATGCGGGATGCTGGTGTATGGGGATTCAACATGAATAGACAACAATTTGTAAGATTCTTGCCAGCTAAATCCCTCAAATACAGTTAGTAATTTGCCTGTGTCCTTCAATAGAGTAGGTATCCCTTTCAGGAGAGGGGCCAATAACTACTCTAAATAGCTGGATAATGCCTCAGTAATAGCCCCTATGCCAGCTACAATCGGACAACCTTTAGCTTGTACAATGCTCTTGTGAACTTTTGGTAATATATACCATTTTCCTGGCTTAGGGTTTGCTGGAATTAATTTGATGGATGTTTTTCAGACAATATCCCCTTTTCTGCTTGTTGTCTCAAGAATGATCTGAGGTGATCCATGATACGTGTTGTGGGATTGGTTTTAAGCTTTTCATATGTAGTACTATGGTTAAGATGTCGATCGTTCTAAAGATCATATGCAGAAGTGTTCCAAACTACATTTGCACCACCTTTATCTGTCTTTGTGATGTGTAGTTGTTTTTGTGAACCCAGCCATTTGATGGCATCTCTTTTTTTCTTGGTAATATTGAAATTCAAAGGAGGATAAAACAATGATTGAACATCAATCAAGACCGCATTGTAAAAAAGATCTATTGAACTGCCCGTGGGTATCGGTGGATTAAAGGTAGACTTGTTTCCCCCTTTAAAGAAAGAGAAATCCTCCTATGCTATTTGTGATTTAAATGGTGTATCATCCATTAATTCTTGGAGTATATCTACACAGTTTTGTTCTTCTGTGGTAAACTTTTACCACTCGAAAACCCAAATTATTGACAATACATGGAATTTCACCCACATACATTTTTTGATGTGTCAACATTTTTATTTTTGCTTTTATCTGCTTGTGAAAAAATTATTTTCAAATAAATTTTCCTGACAGCCTTATATAAATCGATTTCAAAAAGTTCGGTCTTGAACGGTTGGTTAATGCCAAAATGAAGTCCTTTGGATAGGGCAGAGATGCTGTCACTGTTTAAGACTGTGTGAGACATATTTATAACATTCTCTGAAATTCATGTTAGTTTCTCTTTTTGCATCCTTTCCACACATTGCATTTTTCATCCTCTCCTTCTCCCAATACGTTTCCTAAAGGGCGTGGCGATGGTGTCTGGGGTGTAGCTGCAACGTTTTTTGGTGCAATTTTAATATTGCTTGGTTCATCTGTTGAACTTGACTCTGATTGTGTAGTTAAAAACTTTTTTGTTTGACTTTGTTTTTCATAATTTTTTTTGTTCTTCCCAGACCTTTGGGATTTTGTGGGATTATTCCAGGAAAAAATATATGTCCACTGTCAAAGTCTCTTTTGTCCCTGATATATTTGTCTCTTTTTTTGCTCTTTTATTTTGATCTGTCGGGAAGAAAGTTTATTCTCAAGATGTTTCATAATTAGCAGGTATTTTTCCTCTGTTAAGTGTATCCTCAATTCCACTTTAGCTTTACATAGTTCTTTTAGTAGTATTCCCATATTCAGATAGATTTTGCTGTAGTACCAACCGCTGTAAAACTATTAAATGTTCCAGGTAGGCATTTTCCCAATCAGCTTAGCGCATCGATGTGTCACCTGTACATTGCATGCTGCCCACTCCCTTGGTTAATAGCTTATGATCGCATCGGGTCTCAGAAGTGAGACCCAGTGCGTTCACTCCCTCAGCCCCTGTACTACTACCAAAAACATGGAACATACTCTGTTCCATGATGGATGTATTAGTACAAGCACTACAGTAGTCTTCACAGCTTTTGGCAGACTCTTGCAGCTGGGGGAACTAGTACTCCCATCATGGAAACCAGTCTGTTCCATGATGGGAGCAGTAATAGTCCTGGCTGCGGGAGTCTGTAGGCGGCTGACTTTTCATACTTACGGATGAAAAACTGATGCAAAAGTATGCCACCAAATGGCATCTGTTTGCATCTGTTAGTAGTATGGTCCATTTCTGCCACATTGACGGGAGAATAGCGGGACAGGAGACAACTCCGTGTGAACCTAGCCTTACTGTAAAGCGGACTGCTTAGAAATTAAAAGTGGCAAAATTTCAATTTTTTTCCCTCTCATTTCCCCCCATGAGTAATTGTTTAGTTTTTCAGTACATTTTATGATAAAATGAAAAGTGTTATTGCAAAGTAAAATTGGTCTCACAAAAATAAGTCCTCATATAGAAGAGTAATTAAAATTGGCTGTGTCCTCAGGGCCAAAATCTGCTGTGGGTTAATCTACCACCTGTAAATTTTGTCATGGACATGGCCAACATTTCATTTCCTTGATTTTTCTTTTGTACACGGTTAAGAAAAAAGCCTGTTTATTTTACGTTGGTGGAAATTACTTAATCAATGACCTATCTGGACTGACTATTGACTTGACTTTTTTGCATTTTTTTTTTTAAGTGTTATTTAGGGTTATGTAACGTGGTTTGACATGTAAACATATACCTTACTGATTACAGAGGAAAAAACATGAGGTAATGTGAGTTATTCGCAATAACCTAGTTTCTCTTGTGTACAGCTAAACCTAGCCAATTCTGCCCGTGATATGTATCTGCTGAGAAACAACAACACACATTTGGATTGCACCTATTTCACATGTGCCTAAAGTTCTGATCTAAATTACCTTTCAAGTCATATCCAGTGATTATTGACTACTGGATTTTTATTAAAAGTATGATAATCTTAAAGTAAAGACACTAGATTGTAGTGTTGGATAAAGTTAAAGGGATACTCTTTTGGAAATTTTATTTTATTTTTTTTTAAATCAACTGGTGCCAGAACATTAAACAGATTTGTAATTAACATAGTAACATAGTTCATAAGGTTGAAAAAAGACCAGAGTCCATCAAGTTCAACCGATATGCCTAATGAGCCCCAACTGAGTTGATCCAGAGGAAGGCAAAAAACCCTAATCTTAGAGGTAAAAATTCCTTCCCGACTCCAAATATGGCAGTCACAATAAATCCCGGGATCAACCCTCTGTCCCTATAAATTTAGTATCCATAACACGTATAACATGTTGTTACTCTCCAAAAATGCATCTAGGCCCCTTTTGAACTCGCTTACTGAGCTCACCATGACCACCTCCTCTGGGAGAGAGTTCCACAGTCTCACTGCTCTTACAGTAAAGAACCCCCGTCTGTGCTGGTGCAGAAACCTTCTTTCCTCGTAGGTCATCCCAAGTGTTCTCCCATTTAATACATAATCCCAACCCGGATTTTTCCTTCCCATGTGCATTACCTTACATTTATCAATGTTGAATCTGCCACTTTCCAGCCCAAGCCTCCAACCTATCCAGATCCATTTATAACAGTCCTCTATAGTGTTTACCACTTTACAGTAGGGATCGACCGATATAGATTTTTTTTTTTTTAGGGTTGATACCCATAATATGTGAACCTTGAGGCTGATAGCCGATAACTTATACCGATTTTCCGGTATAAGTTATCGTCTATCCCCCCCCCCCCCCTCCGGCCCCGCAGAATCAGCTGCAGATCAATGATTTAGAGTGGGCACTTTAAATCAATGAACTGCAGCGGCTTTTGCGGGGCCAGAGACCACTGCCGCCACCCGCTTCTTTCCCCCTGCCTGTTCTGGGGTCCTCCATAGTCCAACCATCGCCGCTGTCCCATTGCCTCCCCCATCTCGGGTTTTATAATTACCTGTTCCCGGGGTCCGCGCTACTTCCGGACCGGTGCTCGCATCATGCATGGCAGGACCCGACGGTAATGGCAGACATTAGTTAAAAAAGTTAAAAAAATTAGAAAAATCCTCTCCCTCAATTAAAATGTCACTTGTCCCTTTTTCCTCATTTTACCCCCAAAAAGCGTAAAATAAATAAATAAATAAACATATTGGGATTTAAGCAGCTTTTTTTGCTTGCAAAAGTCACACAAAAAGTCGCGCATGCGCCTAAGCAATTTTTTGTGCGACTTTTGTGGGTAAGCAAAAAATACCAATCTGCCCTACCTAAGCAATTTTCAGTTTTTACGAGACTTTTTTTACTTTAATTTTCACAGGCACAGTGGGACGAGCGGGTAGGAGATGTACAGGAGGGGGACAATAAATGTACTTACCTATTTTCCTTGTTTTTTTTTCCTTCTCATTTCAGATCCGTGTATCCTGTGGACTAAGACGATGACCAGTGTTTTTTTTTTTTTTTTTTAATGTTAATAAAATGGTTAATGAGGGCTTGTGAGGGAGTGTTTTTTGGAATAAAAGTTTTTTTTAAACATTTTTATTTACTTTACAGGCTTAGTAGTAAAAGCTGTCTTATAGACAGAATCCATTACTAAGCCAGGGCTTAAAGGGTCACTCTCATTAAAACTAATTTTTTCTATTGCACTCCTTATGGTAAATGAAAAATATTTCTTATATACTTTGTTTAAAAAAATGAAGTTTTCTATGTTTTATTTGTGCTTTAAAAAAGAGCACATTTTCCCCCAACTTATACACAGACTTACCAGGGTGGGTGAGGACCATTGTTACTGGCCCTCCCCAGCCAAAATAACGCCTGCCTGTTACCGCCTAGGCCCAGGAGCGCCATTTTTGATTTCCAGGCCTGTTGGTATAGGCTCTTCCTGACACCCCTGTGGCAGTGGGTACCAGGGTAATAATCGGTGTTAGTGCTAGCTGTTTTTGGGGTTAACTCTAAGCTCCAGATTAGTAATGGACTCCGTCTATAAGACTGCTTCCACTACTAAGCCTGTAAAGTAAATAAAATAAAAACACATTTAAAAAACTTTTATTCGAAAACAAACACTCACCCACAAACCCTCGTTACAAAATGTTGTTAATATCAAACAAAAAAACGCTGGTCATCGTAGTCCACCAAATCTGAAGTAGCCCACAGGGCTAGTTAGTACATTTATTTGGGGGGGGGGGGGGGGCGTATGGGTAGTGATAAAAAAATTTAATTAACACACACACACATTTTTTTTTTTGCTTATGTGTGCTAAGAAAATGGTATTCCAACGTGATTTTATTGTTTTTTGTTTTTGCTTATGTGAGCCAAATGTATCAACCCCCTGTGATAGTATGATAAATATGCCACACATAAGCAAACCCAAAGCAAGCAAAAAATAAAAATAAAAATAAAATGCATACAGAACTCGCATTACCAAAGCAAAGAATGATAAATGTCCCCCATTAGGTATCGCTGTGTGTGTACTATCCAAATTATCAAAATATATTGTTAATTATCTTGAATGGTGAACGGTGTAAACGTAAAACAAAAAAAAAAATTATAATAATAATCCAAAATTGCTGCTTTTTTGTTACACTACTTTTTAATTTGATAAAAGATCATAAAAAGTAAAATATAAGCAAAAGTTGTACCAATAAAAATGACAGATCACAGCGCAAAATATTAGCCCCCGTATTGCCCTGTATACGGAAAAATTTGAAAGTTATAAGTGGTCAAAATAGGGCAATTTCAAACATAGTAATTTTGTTAAAATAGTTTGAGATTTTTTAAAGCGGAACGATTCTAAAAAAAAAAGCATACAAAATGTGTATCATTTTAATCGTATTGATCCACAGAATAAAGAATACATATACCGTATTTATCGGGGTATACCACGCACCGGCCTATAACACGCACCCTCATTTTACCAAGGATATTTGGGTAAAAAAAGTTTTTTACCCAAATATCCATGGTAAAATGAGGGTGCGTGTGTGCGCGTGTATACCCCGATATACCCCCAGGAAAGGCAGGGGGAGAGAGGCCGTCGCTGCCCGCTTCTCTCCCCCTGCCTTTCCTGGGGTCTAGAGCGCTGCTGTCGGCCCTTCTCACCCCCTGGCTATCGGCGCCGCTGCCCGTTCTGTCCCCCTGACTATCGGTGCCGGCGCCCCATTGCCGGCGCCGATAGCCAGGGGGAGAGAAGCGGCGCCGACAGCCAGGGGGGGAGAAGGGGCAGCGGCACCCATTGCCGGCACCGCTGCCCCGTTGCCTCCCCCCATCCCCGGTGGCAGAATTACCTGAGTCGGGTCCGCGCTGCTCCAGGCCTCCGGCGTGCGTCCCCGGCGTCGTTGCTATGCGCTGAACGGCGCGGCGCATGACCTCAGTGCGCCGCGCCGTTCATAGCAACGACGCAGGGGACGCACGCCGGAGGCCTGGAGCAGCGCGGACCCGACTCAGGTAATTATGCCACCGGGGATGGGGGGAGGCAACGGGGCAGCGGCGCCGGCAATGGGTGCCGCTGCCCCTTCTCTCCCCCTGGCTGTCGGCGCCGGCAATGGGGCGCCGGCACCGATAGTCAGGGGGACAGAACGGGCAGCGGCGCCGGTAACCAGGGGGAGAGAAGGGCCGGCAGCAGCGCTCTAGACCCCAGGAAAGGCAGGGGGAGAGAAGCGGGCAGCGACGGCCTCTCTCCCCCTGCCTTTCCTGGGGATGTATCGGGGTATACACGCGCACACACGCACCCTCATTTTACCATGGATATTTGGGTAAAAAACTTTTTTTACCCAAATATCCTTGGTAAAATGAGGGTGCGTGTTATAGGCCGGTGTGTGGTATACCCCGATAAATACGGTATGTCCATCAAGTTCAACCAGGGAATTAAGGGGTAGGGGTGTGGCGCGATATTGGGGAAGGGATGGGATTTTATATTTCTTCATAAGCATTAATGTTATTTTGCTCCATGAATGTATCTAATCCTGTTTTAAAGCTGTTAATTGTTCCTGCTGTGACCAGTTCCTGAGGTAGACCGTTCCATAAATTCACAGTCCTCACGGTAAAGAAGGCGTGTCGCCCCTTGAGACTAAACTTTTTCTTCTCCAGACGGAGGGAGTGCCCCCTCGTCCTTTGGGGGAGTTTAACATGGAACAGTTTTTCTCCATATTTTTTGTATGGGCCATTAATATACTTATATACGTTTATCATATCCCCCCTTAAACGTCTCTTCTCAAGACTAAACAATTGTAACTCCTTTAATCGCTCCTCATAGCTAAGATGTTCCATGCCCCATATTAGTTTAGTCGCGCGTCTCTGCACCCTTTCCAACTCCGCAGTGTCCCTTTTATGGACAGGTGCCCAAAACTGAACAGCATATTCCAGGTGAGGCCGTACCAATGCTTTATAAAGGGGGAGTATTATGTCCCTGTCCCTTGAGTCCATGCCTCTTTTGATACATGACAATATCCTGCCGGCTTTGGAAGCAGCAGCCTGACATTGCATGCTATTCTGTAGTCTGTGATCTACAAGTACACCCAGATCCTTCTCTACCAGTGACTCTGCCAGTTTAATCCCCCCTAAGACATACGATGCATGCAGGTTATTAGTACCCAGATGCATAACTTTCGTTTATCCACATTGAACCTCATCTGCCAAGTGGATGCCCAGACACTTAGTCTATCCAAGTTACATAGTTACATAGTTACATAGTTAGTACGGTCGAAAAAAGACATATGTCCATCAAGTTCAACCAGGGAATTAAGGGGTAGGGCTGTGGCGCGATATTGGGGAAGGGATGAGATTTTATATTTCTTCATAAGCATTAATCTTATTTTGTTCCAGGAATGTATCTAATCCTGTTTTAAAGCTGTTAATTGTTCCTGCTGTGACCAGTTCCTGAGGTAGACCGTTCCATAAATTCACAGTCCTCACGGTAAAAAGGCGTGTCGCCCCTTGAGACTAAACTTTTTCTTCTCCAGACGGAGGGAGTGCCCCCTCGTCCTTTGGGGGGGTTTAACCTGGAACAGTTTTTCTCCATATTTTTTGTATGGGCCATTAATATACTTATATACGTTTATCATATCCCCCCTTAAACGTCTCTTCTCAAGACTAAACAATTGTAACTCCTTTAATCGCTCCTCATAGCTAAGATGTTCCATGCCCCATATTAGTTTAGTCGCGCGTCTCTGCACCCTTTCCAACTCCGCAGTGTCCCTTTTATGGACAGGTGCCCAAAACTGAACAGCATATTCCAGGTGAGGCCATACCAATGCTTTATAAAGGGGGAGTATTATGTCCCTGTCCCTTGAGTCCATGCCTCTTTTGATACATGACAATATCCTGCCGGCTTTGGAAGCAGCAGCCTGACATTGCATGCTATTCTGTAGTCTGTGATCTACAAGTACACCCAGATCCTTCTCTACCAGTGACACTGCCAGTTTAATCCCCCCTAAGACATACGATGCATGCAGGTTATTAGTACCCAGATGCATAACTTTACATTTATCCACATTGAACCTCATTTGCCAAGTGGATGCCCAGACACTTAGTCTATCCAAGTCATCTTGTAACTTATGCACATCCTCTATAGACTGTACTGTGCTACAAAGCTTGGTGTCATCTGCAAAGATGGAAACAGAGCTGTTAATACCATCCTCTATATCATTGATAAATAAATTAAACAACAGCGGGCCCAGTACTGAACCTTGGGGTACACCACTAATAACCGGGGACCAATCAGAGTACGAATCATGCTTTTTTGCTGTTTTTATTACATTTTTACAGATTTTATTAAGCTCTTTGTACTGTTTAAATGTTATAGCTGACCCATCAGATTTGTATTTTTTGAAGGCAATTTTTTTGTTGTTTATTGCTCTTTTAACATCATGTGTCAGCCATGTAGGATTTAGTTTTGATCGTTTATATTTGTTCCCCTTGACTACAGTGCTCTCTGCTGACATCTCTGTCCATTTTAAGAACTATCCAGAGTAGGAGAAAATCCCCATAGCAAACATATGCTGCTCTGGACAGTTCCTAAAATGGACAGAGATGTCAGCAGAGAGCACTGTGGCTCATTATGTCAGCAGAGGGCACTGTGTTCCAAAAAGAAAATAATTTCCTCTGTAGTATTCAGCAGCTAATAAGTACTGAAGAATTACAATTTTTTAATTGAAGTAATTTACAAATCTGTTTATTTTTCTGGTACCAGTTGAATAAAAAAAATAATTCCAGCAGAGTACCCCTTTAATTCCTTTAGAACACGGGGGGTGAATGACACCTGGACCTGGTGATTTGTCTATTTTGATGTTTTGTAAGCGGCACTGCACTTCTTCCTGGGTTAGACAGGTGACCTGTACTGGGGAGTTTACCTTATCTTGCTGTATTTTACCTGGCATTTAATTTTTCTTTATGACTACAGTGGAGACGAATGTGATTAATATATTTGCTTTTTCCTGATCCCCGTCTATAATTTCTTCCTCACTTTCATTTTCAACCTTTTTGCTATTTATATAGTTAACACCTTAAGGACTCAACGTTTTTCCGTTTTTGCATTTTCATTTTTTCCTCATCACCTTCTAAAAATCACGCTTTCAATTTTGCACATAAAATTCCATCCATATGATGGCTTATTTTTTGCGCCACCAATTCTACTTTGCAGTGACATTAGTCATTTTTCCCAAAAATTCCACAGCGTAACGGAAAGAAAATTCATTGTGTGACAAAATTGAAGAAAAATTTTCATTTTGTAACTTTTGAGGGCTTCTGTTTCTACACAGTGCATGTAAAAATGACACCTTATCTTTATTAACCTTACCTTATCCTTATCCTTTTAACCTCTTAAAGACCTGGGGCGTACAGGTACACACGTGGGAATTCGGTTCCCCGCCGCTAGCCGGTCGGGGACCAGACCGGGATGCCTTCTGAAATCATTCAGCAAACATCCCGGCACATTGCTGGTAATTCCGGGTCATACGGGTCTCCGGCGACCTAGCAAATAAGGAGGATTGGGGCTGTACAAGACACCCGATCCCCCTGAAGGGATGGGAGTGAGATGGCAGGGGTGCCACCCCTCCTATCCCTGCTATTGGTCGGTCAAAAGCGACCGACCAATAGCAGAGCGGGGGGGTTAAAGTTAGGTTCCCCCGCTTTGCCCACCCACTGTAGTCCGGACAGAGTGTGGAAACTGGGCTGGGACTGGTGCCGGAGGTCACTTATCAGCAGCGATCCTCCTCTGGGCGGCGATCTTCTGTGTGCGGCGGCGGCGATCCTGCTACTGCCAGGTGAGTTATTGCCTAGCACGATATGGAGGGTCACAGTTTACAGTGGTCTCTAAGCTGTAGTCCTCCAGATGTGGCAAAACTACATCTCCCAGCATTCACAGACAGCTGTCTTCTGTTTGGGCATGCTGTTTCCGAATGGTGGGAGTTGTATTTGCGTGCCTCCAGCTGTTGCATAACTACATCTCCCAGCATGCCCTTTGGCGATCGGTACATGCTGGGAGTTGTAGTTTTGCAACAGCTGGAGGCACACTTGTTGGAAAATACTGAGTTTGGTAACAAAACCTAACTGAAGGTTTTCCAACCAGTGGGCCTCCAACTGTTGCAAAAGTACAAATGCACCCTATATTTTATTTAACTGCTTGTCTCATGTTCGGACATACCCCCGCTTTGGCCATATATGGTTCCTTGGCCGCGTGGTAGGACTCAGAAGGAGAGGAGCGCCATTTGGCTTTCAATGCAGAACAGTACCCCCACCCCCACAAGTGACCCCATTTATATACCGCACCCCTACAAGTTATTGGCTGCACCAGGGACCTCTCTGATTTGGTCCTTGGTCGGCTGGCAGTATAACGCGTCTCTCTGTGACAGTTAAGGCTCCTGATGGATATAGCCGCCATGTTGTGGGAATAAGCACCCGCTCATGGTGAATATATCCATCACTGTTGCGGCTGGGTAGCTCAGTTTGTCCGTTCATGACTGCCGGCGGGAAATCCGCCGCTATGAGTGGACACACAAAGCTACCCAGCCGCAGCAGGGAGCTCATTACCGTGACTGCTGCATAATGTGTAGGATCACATGGTGGACATCCGCAGCATATTACATGCTGGGGATGTCCGCCAATGCGATCCTACACATTATGCATTTTTTTTTAATTAGATTCATTTAATAAATGTATTTTTATTTTTTTATTTTTACACTTTTATTACATTTTTATTTTATTTATTTATTTATTTATTTTTTACACTTTTTAATGCATTTGGAATACTTAGTATTCCAAAGCATTGCAGTTATATACTGCCTGTCAGTTTTCACTAGCAGGCAACATATTAGGACGTGCCTCCGGCACGTCCTTTCAGGCAATACCCAGGGCAGACCTCCGGGGTGCTGCAGGAGAGACAGAGGGAGCCCCCTACCTCTGTCAGAACTCCTTACAGCGCGCGGTCACTTCTGACCGCGGCTGTAAGGGTTAAACTGTCGGGAGTTAAGTGAACTTCACTCCCGGCAGTGCGGCAGGCCCCGGCCAGCCGCGTATTACACACAGCACCCCGCAATCGCGATGCGGGGTGCTGCAGAGGAGACAGAGGGAGCTCCCTCCCTCTGTCATAACACTTACAGCCCGCGGTCACTTCCGACCGCGGCTGTAAGGGTTAAAACTGCCGGCAGTGCAGCAGGGTCCCGGCTGTGTGATACAGCCGAGTCCCTGCCGCGATCTCGTGGGTGCACTGGGCAGCACCCACGAGAATAATGGACGAGTATAGACGTCCAGGTGCCGGAACACCCGCCAACCTGGACGTCTATACCCGTCCATGGTCGTTATCGGGTTAAAGTAGACTATGTCACGATAAACAATCTCTGAATCAGAATAAAAGGTAAAAGCATCCCAGAGTTATTAATATATAAAATGACAGTGGTCAGATTTGCAAAAAAGGGCTGAGTCCTTAAGGGGTTAATGCTTCTACACTGCCGTCCTATTTTAGTAGTTTAAATGCTTTAATTTTCATTCATCCACATTGGTACTCTTCTATTTCTTTTTATTCCCATAAGGTATATACCTCTTACAGTGAGAATTTAAGATATTTTTAAGTCTCCCATTTAGTGTCCGTATTCTTGTTTTTGAGGACATTCTCCAAATGTATATTGTTAAGGGCTTCTCTCAGTTGATCAAACTTTGCCTTCCTAAGGTTTATTGTTTTTGTGGCCCCTCGAGAGATTCCCTTATTGCAGGGCTATTTATAATGTATTACAATATATTCACTATTTCCTAGGTATCCTTCTTCCTGTACATTAGTTCCTCTGTCAGGTCAGTTGGTTAAAATTAAGTCCAGTAGGGCGCCCCCTCTTGTCGGGCCCTGCACTATTTGGGGCAGATAATTGTCTTTACTTATAGCCAGAAACCTGTTTCCTTTATGAGATTCATAGGGCTTAGTCTCACAGTTTATATCAGGATAGTTAAACCATCCCAGACAAAGGGCGTACAGGGAAATTATTCAGCAGGCATCCTGTGCAAGTCCCTGAGGGGGTCCTGAGACCCCCCCATGTCAATTCAGACCAGCAATTTGTGGCGATTCCGGGTCAATCGGGTTTCTGCTGACTCAGAAAAAAAGGGTGATCGGGTCAGCCCCAATCACCCTTAACCAGCAGGAGAGAGGTGGCACTGGTGCCACCTCACGATCATCCTGATCCGTCGTCAGTTACCAGCCGGCGAATCCTGACTCCTGCTGGGGGTGCCACTAACGGCACCCGCTCCGCCCCTAGTCTGGAGGGCAAGAGCGAGTGACGGGAGTTCACACCGGCAGCGGGGGCCCCCGATTCCCGGCATCTGCTGCAGGATTGGCGGTGGCGAGGGACTGAGCGCAGAAGCAGGATGTAAAGCCTTGCCTCCTGATGTTGATTAGCAACATCTCCCAGCATGCACAGCCAGGGCATGCTTGGAGATGTAGTTAAGCAGCAGTTGGAGGCACAACTAAAATTCCCAGCATGCACAGACAGCCAACGGTCATGCTGGGAGTTGTAGTTGTGCCTCCTGCTGTTGTACAACTGCATCTCCCGGCATGCCCTCTGGCTGTCAGTGCATGCTGAGAATTTTAGTTTTACAACAGGATAAGGCACATTGGTTGTGAAACATTGGCTTAGCAGTGTTTCGCAGTGTTTCGCAACCAGTGTGCCTCCAGCTGTTGCAAAACTACAACTCCCAGCATGCACTGATGGACCGTGCATGCTGGGCGTTGTAGTCTTGCAACAGCTTTTGGTACACTGGTGCGGAAACACTCCGGTAGTCTGTTACCTTACTCAGTGTTTTCCAACCAGCGTGCCTTCAGCTTTTGCATAACTACAACTCCCAGCTTCCACAGTCTTTCAGTGCATGCTAGAAGTTTTAGTTTTGCAACAATTGGAGGTTCCCCCCATGTGAATGCACAGGGTACATTCACATGGACAAATTTTCCGCCGAAGCTCAAACTACATATACACACCTGTACACAGTTAACCCCCCCCCCCCCCCCCAAAGAAAAAGAAAAAATATTTATATTTTTTTTAAAGTCTTGTACAGCACTGTTTCCAAAATGGAGCCTCCAGCATTTGCAAAAGAACAAATCCCAGTATTGCCAGACAGCCATTGACTGTCCAGGCAGGCTGAGAGTTTTGCAACAGCTGGAGGCACCCTGTTTAGGGAACACTGCTGTAGGGTATTTTGGTGGAGGAGGCAAATGCTAGGCTTGCATCTCCCAGCATTTAGGCCTCAAATGTGCATGGTGCACACTCACTAAGAAGCCCTGTCACATTTCAAGGCAACAGTTTAGGACCACATATGGGGTATTTCTGTATTCGGGAGAAATTGTGTTATAAATTTTGGGGGGCTTTTTCTCCATTTACCTCTTATGAAAAGGTAAAGTTGGGGCCTACACCAGCACATTACTGTAAGAAAATTTTTTACACTAACATGCTGGTGTTGCCCCATACTTTTCACAAGAGATAAAAGGAAAAAAAGACCCCAAAAAATTTATAACGCAACTTCTGAGTACGGAAATACCCCATATGTGGATGTAAAGTGCTTTGCAGGCCCACAACAGGGCTCAGGAGTGAGAGTGCACCATGCACATTTGAGGCCTAAACTGGTGATTTGCACAGGGGTGGCTGCTGGTTACAGCAGTTTTGTCATAAAAGCAAAAAAATAAAAATAAACAAAAAAAATAAAACACCCACATATGACCCCATTTTGGAAACTACACCCCTCACGGAATGTTACAAGTAACACTTCACAGGTGTTTGACAAATTTTCATTAAAGTGTGACATGAAAATGAAAAATTAGATTTTCTTCACTAAAATGCTGGTGTTACCCTAAAGTTTTCATTTTCACAAGGAAAAATAGCCCCCCCCCCCCAAATTTGTAACCCCATTTTTTCTGAGTATGGAAATACCCCATATGTAGATTAGGGATGTAAGAAAAAATCGATTCTCGCGATAATCGCGATTTTTCATTTGCCGATACAGAATCGATTCAAAATATTTTTGAATCGATTCTTTTAGGGATGTGGAATTTTTAATAAAACGCACTTTATCTTACCTGCCAACGAGCCCGCGGAGCTCCGGTACAGTCCGGTACAGGTGTTCGGTCCCCGGGCTGTATTCTTCTTACTTCCTGTTAGTCCGGCACGTCACATGGAGCTTCAGCCTATCACCAGCGGAGGCGGGACATCGCTGCGGCCAGTGATAGGCTGAAGCTCCATGTGACGTGCCGGACTAACAGGAAGTAAGAAGAATACAGCCCGGGGACCCAACACCTGTACCGGACTGTACCGGAGCTCCGCGGGCTCGTTGGCAGGTAAGATAAAGTGCGTTTTATTTTATTTTGCAGCCCGGACGGGATAACATGAGAAAAGTGAGCACCGGAGTACTAGATCGCCGCTGTCAAAGCTGACAGCGGCGTCTATTGGGATCTATGAATGCTCCCAGGTGGGCGATATATCGCGATGTATCGTCACCTAGACGGTATCGCGATATATCGCGATATATCGAATCGCCACACTGGTATCGCGATTCGAATCGAATCGCCAAATTCTTGGCGATTCACACCCCTAATGTAGATGTAAAGTGCCCTGCGGGTGCACTACAGGGATCAGAAGAGAATGAGCGCCATTGAGCTTTTGGAGAGAGAATTTGGCTGGAATTGAAGGCCATGGTGCCAGAACAGTGAACCCCCCAGGTGACCCCATTTTGGAAACTACAACCCTCAGGAAATGTAATAAGGGGTGCAGTGAGCATTTACACCCCACATGTGTCTGACAGACTTTTGGAACAGTGGTCCGTGAAAATGAAAAATGTATTTTTTCATTTGCACAGCCCACTGTTTTAACCTGTAGGGTGTTAAGGCTCACTATACCCCTTGTTACATTCCTTGAGGGGTGTAGTTTCCCAAATAGTGTGCCATTTGTGGTGTTTTTTGGCGGTTCAGGCACCATGGGGGCTTCCTAAATGCGACATGCCCCCCAAAAACCATTTCAGCAAGATTCGCTCTCCAAAATCCCATTGTCGCTCCTTCCATTCTGAGCCCTGTAGTGAGCCTATTTCCATACTTGAGAGAAATTGGGTTACATATTTTGGTGGCTTTTTCTCCTTTTACCCCTTGTAAAATTGAAAAAAAAATGAAGATTTTGAATTTTCGCTTTCATTTAGCTGCTACTCCTGTGAAACACCTAAAGGGTTAAAAAAAAAACTTTCTGAATGTAATTTTGAATTCTTTGAGGGGTGCAGTTTTTATAATGGGATCCATTATGGGGTATCTCTAACATAAAGACCCTCAAATTCACTTCAAAACTGAACTGGTTCCTGAAAAATTCAGATTTTGAAATTTTCCTGAAAGATTTGAAAATTGCTGCTAAACTTTGAAGCCCTCTAGTGTCTTCAAAAAGTAAAAACATGTCAACTTTATGATGCAAACATAAAGTAGACATATTTGTATATGTGAATCAATATATAATTTTTTGGCATGTCAATTTTCCTTACAAGCAGAGAGCTTCAAAGTTAGATAAATGCAATATGTCACGAAAAAAAATATCTCAGAATCAAATTCATAAGTAAAAGCATCCCAGAGTTATTAATGCTTAAAGTGACAGTGGTCAGATCAGGAAAAAAAATCTGGTTCTAAGGTCATAATGGGCTTGGTCCTTAATGAGTTAAAGTCCCCCATTATTTTCACATCATTTTGATTTGCCTCAGTAATTGATCTTCTGGCTCTTCCATTATATTAGAGGCAAATCCTCATCAGAATTTTTTTATTTTTATCTCCATATAACTCTACCCATAATGACTCCACATTATAGTTTCCTTACCGTATATCCTCCCGGAGTGTGGCCTTCAGACTGGACTTTACATAAAGACAAACTCCTCCCCCTTTCTGTTTTGTCTGATCGCTCCTGAATAGGCTATAACCCTGCATGTAGACCGCCCAGTTATAGCTATCGTCCAACTAACTCTCTGTTATACCCACTGTCATAATTCTCCTCAGACATTATCAACTCCAGTTCGTCAGTTTTATTGGTTAGACTTCTGGCATTAGTCAACATGCAATTCAAAGGTGTGTGTTTTTTTTCTCCTATGAAGCCTCTCCCAGGGGTTTATTTAACCTTTTTTTTTCTTTTTTTTCTTTTTTTTAAATACACTTTATTAGGATAAATCTTTAGATTCCTCATACAGATCAATGCAGGTCTATTGAACTCCATTGATCTGTGTTCATTTGGTTGAGCTTGCTCAATCAAATGCAGATCCATGGGGGCAGCCATGGATGAAGAGGTAAGCCCTCCGGCTACCTTCACAGGTAACCCTCCCCCCCCCCCCCCCGCGTTAGAACTGCAGGGAGGTGGGGGTGATTCACTCCACTAGACCACCAGGGATGGTTAACCAGTCCCCTTAGATGCCACTGTCAACTTTGACAGCTGTGATCTAAAGGGTTAATAGCCGGACGCGGCGATCGCTGCATGTTGGGCTATTAGCGGTGCCCCCTGCTACTGAAATCAGCCAGGGGCCACCGGGTATGGAGTAGGCTCGAATCGGGAGCCTGCTCCGTACACCCTGAGTGCCGGTGTGAGGTCCAGACTTGCCTCCCATGCAAGTCTGAGTCCGCTCCTCCTGTCAGTTAGCACCTCACACCGGCGTTATAAAAATAAAGGTGGAAGTCGGTCCGGCCCTGCTTGCCCGATACAGGGCTAAATGCATGAAAAATTCACCTGCCCGGCCCGGAGAGGTCGGCCCAGTTCTCCATGAACCCAAACCTCTCCTTCCTACACCAGCTTCTAAGAAACTTGTTTACCCCTAATCTCCTGCTGCCTCTCTGGTGTGGCTCGTGGTACAGGTAATATTTCAGAAAATATTACCTTGGAGGCCCTTGCCTTAAGCTTGAGGTTCCTGAAATCTTTTTTAAGGACACTCCACCTACCTCTTACTATGTCATTGGTGCCAATATGTTCCATGACTGCAGGGTCATCTCCCACCCCGCCCAGCAACTTGTCAACCAGATCTGTGATGTGCCGAACTTGACCGCCAGGAAGACAATACACTGTTCGGCGATCCCGGTTTTGTGACAGATCGCCCTGTCTCTTCCCCAGTCTGGTCTGCCCTGCACTTCTTTCCCTCCTTACTGGAGCAGACACCCCCTGGCGGTTAGAGGCAGAGTCCTGCTGCAGTACTGCTAGCTCTGATATGGCATCCTCCTCATCTGCCAAGCTGGCAAACTTGTTGGGGTGTGCCAGTTCAGGACTAGCCTCCCTAACACTTTTCCCAACTGTAACCCAACTAGCTGCATGACTGTCCTGCACCTCCGTCCCACTATCCTCCCCCACCTCTACCCCAGAGAGTGCCTTCTTAGTGAGCAGAAGACTCCTCTCCAGGTGGCCAATGCATCTCAATGTTTCCAGTTGCTGCTCTAGATCCAGAATCTGGGCTTCCAAATGAACAACTCGCACACATCTCGCACAACCATATGCACCCTCAAACTTCTGTTCAAGGATTGCATACATTGTGCAAGATGTACACTGGACTACGTTCTCCAACATGGAGGCAATCTTGGTTTTGGGGATTGTAAAAATAAACAGTAAAAATCAGAAGCAAATATTTTAAACTCCCTGAATTTAAAGTCCCTTAATTTTAAGTCCCCCTAACTTTTATACTTACACCCACTTGTATACTTCACACTCTTATCAGCTCACACAATCGCTTATTGTACTTGCTTTTATAGTTACCGGACACCACCTCTCTATTGCACTGCCTGGAAGTGAATGCGTAGGGCTAGCTGGCTACAAACAGCTGCAATTTATCAGCTGCTAATTACTACTCCACTGTATTCCTCCCAGACAGAAAAAGATTAATTACTTCTATTTAAAAATCTTAAAGGATAAGTATCATGAAGAAAAACTTAACCCCTATGCGAAGGATAGGGATAAATTTTGATTGCGGGGGTCCAAGTGCTGGGCCCCCCCCGCGATCTCCTGTTTGGATTTTCCAGCACAGGAGCATGTCACGATCCCCAGACCACCACGCCCCTTCTATAAAGCTTTGTGGGAGAGCCAGATTGCCGAACTGCTCTCCCATAGTGCTTTATGGAGGTGGCGTGGCAACCTCCCATTCGGGCGGTGGTCGTGACGCACTCTTTTGCTGGACTCCAAACAGGAGATTGCAGGGGGGCCCCAGCGCTAGGACCCCTGCAATCTAAAACGTATCCCCTGTCTTTCGGATAGGAGATAAGTTTTTCTTCATGATACTTATCAGCTGCTTTATGCTCCACAGGAAGTTCTTTTCGTTTTGAATTTCTTTTCTGTGCTCCTGCTCTGGACAGTTCCTGACATGGATGTAGGTGTCAGCAGAGAGCACTGTGGTCAGACAGAAAATACATTCTAAAAGAAAAGAACTTCCTGTGTAGCATACAGCAGCTGATAAGTTCCGGAAGGGTTAAGATTTTTAAATAGAAGTAATTTACAAATCTGTTTAACTTTCTGGCACCAGTTGATGAAAATAAAAAAAATGTTTTCCACTTGAGTACCACTTTAAAGTTATCATATAGACCATACCTCATCCAATCACGTCCAGGAGGAATAACATATAATCGTCAAAGTTCCAAGTGAATATGCTACAGAATTGAATCTTATTAGTAATAGGGATTTACTATAACAGAAATGTCAGGGCCAACTGCCTTAGAAATCCACTGACTCCAGGTGATGTCTTCATCTCTGTTTGGAGTTGGTCTCTGTTTTTGTCTTGTCCATTCTGCACAGACCACCTCAATGTTTTCTTATGACCACCACTGGTCTGTAAAGAATTTGCCACTGATGGCTCCTCACTTTTGGTTCACACTGTGAAATTTCTGTCTAGAATTGTGCTTAGGAATTTCAGTCAGAAATTCTGGTGCAGCAGAATCCCATTGCTTGAAATCGAATTCTACTGCATGGTGCAGACTATGGAATTCTTCCGCCGCTGATATTCTGCCACCAAAATAATGAGCTCACTCATTCTTTAGGCAGACATTGTCATCTAAATCAGTCGGTGATGGGTGCACTTGGAATCTCCATCAAGAAATTTCTTGGTGTGAACCTAGCCTAAATAGTTAATACTGTAAGGGCTCATGCACGCTACAGAAATTCAGTGAGGAATTTCCTTGTTTAAAGGGGTACTTCACCCCTAGACATCTTACCCCTGTCCAAGGGTAGGGGATAAGATGTCAGATTGCGGGGGTCCCTCTGTTGGGACCCCCCCCCCCCGCGATCTCCACTGTGGTACCAAAGTCATCCAGTGTCTGGAGCAAACTTCGCTCCCTGCAAGATGACTGGCCATGCAGTGCCTAAGGCTCGTGATGTCACGGCCACGCCCCCCCTTCTGATGTTGCTCCTCCCCTCCTCTCAATGCATGTCTATGGGAGGGGGCATGGTGGCCGCCCCCTCCCATAAACTTGCGTTGAGGGTGCTTGACGTCACGGGGGGACGCGGCCATTACGTCACGAGTCTCCAGTGCTGCAGGGATATCGCAGGGGGCCCAATGGGCGGGACCGCCTCGATCAGACATCTTATCCCCTATCCTTTGGATATGAGTCCAGGGGTTAAATTTGAAGCAGAATTTGCAGGCCAATTCTAATAAATATGCAACAGAATAAGCTATTCATTTAATATGCTATTAAATAAATAGCATATTCTGTATTATCGGCTGATTTCGAGTAGAAACGGCTGAAATGCAAAAACCTGCCAAAAACATCTAAAATTGTCTGTAAAAATGGCTGCAAGAACCTGAAAAAAACAAACTGTCTAACATGACATGTTCAAAATTTATTTTGAGTTTTAGACACTGCAGAGTGCAAACGCTCATGACTCATAAAAGTTGTCTAAACTCTTCCCAAAATGCCTCTGGTATTGACCTCAGAGCAAGGACTGTTCATCTAGAACGTCTTCCTATAGGTTTCCATAGTTGAGCAGCTACAGACCTAAGATCACCATGCCCAAAGCCATGTGTGGGCTAACGTGGTGTAAAGCAGGCTATCTGGAGTATTGAGGATATTCTTTACTAGCAAATAAACTAGCAAATTCTCACTTCCCACATAACTTTCAGTGCAAACTTCTCCTAAAGCCACTTCTGGTTCTGCTACAGGAGTTCAGCTTCAGTGCCCAGCCAACTAAATCACTTCACCTTCAGTATCTAGTTCTAGTCAATCCTTTCTTTTTCTTTATTCTAGAAAAATAAATAATATCCATCTTTTTTGCACTGCAGCCATATTCATTTGCATATACTTTGTATCTACTACTACTACTACTAGTCATAGTGCAGTACGCCTTATATGTCTTCAGTCCTCCTCATAGTACAGTAATCTGGAAAGTATTTATCCTGAGTCAGGAGAATATATCATTTTCAGATTATTGTACTATGAGGACAGGGGTCTTATAGGGCTTTTTGCACATTTTTTTTTATCCTTATGTAAAAAGTACAACTACTACTACTATCCTCCTCCTGATTAGCATAATATGTGGATAGTGTGGAGACAATGAGACATATATAGCAGCGGCAGCACTTTTTTTTTTATTTGTAGAGGTACTAGTAGATAGTTTATGCCTTATGCAATGTAAAAACGAGTGTGATGTGCACTGCACAACAGCTCATAGTCAACAGGCTCCTCCATTATCACCTCTCACATCTGACTCCCTCTTACCGTTAAGTGCAGTGCTGTAACCACAATCCTAATGCTTGATCACTGCTGTTCTCTGGTGACAGTAGTGAAGAGTAGGGCAGAGGAATGGGTCCTGCAGGATTCCTATGATGTGTCACAGCTTGTATTCCACATGGTTCATGCTCCTCTGGCTTCCTTCAAATGTCAGTAAGGCAATGTCACCAAGCTTCCTTTGTGCACCAGAGGTCTTTAGTGTTTGTGTCCTGCTTCCCGCGTGACCTTCTTCTTGAGCTATACTTGTGGATTGCTACTCAGGATTGTAAGCCAATGTTCTGTAATTTTTCCTTACATTTTGCTTATCAACCTAATTGGAGCGTGATTAATCGGTAATGGAAATCGAGGATCTCGATTATTGATTTTTGTCGATATCGTTGAATGGTTGTAACCCTAGCTACCAATGTAAATCTGTCCAAAGGCATCCATTGTTTTTTTTTTTTTCATGAATCAGAACTTTTTATTAAATTTACAGTTTTTACAAACAGAAAGACACAAACATCATTCCTCCCCCTCCTCCACCTTCCTACAAAACAAGACTCCCACCCTGCCCCATCCTCCCATCCAGGCTAGTATATCAAATAACCATTTCATCATACTTCACAGTGTGGTACAATGGTGCAAAAATAGCAGGCAACATGAGGCAATCGGTACAAAAAGAGGCTACAGGTACTTAATCATCATAAGTCCAGCAGCACATAATGGATGGCTTAACTAGAAACATGGAAAGCACTAATGAGTATACAACTTTTTGGCCGCCCAGCTACACCTCCGACACAGCAAGAACAAATAAAAGGTACTAAGTACAGACAGCAGAGCAATAAGGCATGGAGACGTATAGACAGTGAAGGGCAGCCAGTCAATCAGACCCAAATGAATCAGATGGAAGCCAAGGAAAATCATCAACTTAAAGATGCGGACTACCGTCTCCCAAGGACTCCCAACCCCCGCAGATATGCCTCCATCTGGGTACACTGCAGATATGAGGATGGCAAACCAGAGGTATCAATCTAAGGGCCCCAGATGCATTCAGATTACCCCATTGCTTTACATTTAACATATACACACTTTTCCAAACGGATAATATAATTCAATTTAGAAACAAATTCAGACAGAGTGGGAGGAGAGGCCCTCAACCAATGTTGTGCTATCATCTTGGAGGCCTGGTAAAGAATTCTACATATTCCCAGACAAATTCCATTATCCTCGTCCTACCCCACTCTATAACCAAGTAGACAAGTCATGTCATTAATGGGAATCGTTATACTTTACACCCTTCTGATCAATTGAACCACACCAACTCCAGAATTGCGTAAGATGCACACAGTCCTACGTCTCATGCAGCAAATGGGCATCAGGCAGGGCGCATCTAGGACAGCAGGTATCTGGCCTGACTGCAATCCTATGGAGAAAGGCAGGGGTCCGATATACTGTATGCAATAAGAATTATCTGTGAGACATGATGAGCCTCTAAAACTGCTAGTCGTGGAGTCATGGTCACAACCTGAGCCCACTGCTCATCCAAAATGGGACCGAAATCCAACACTCTTTAATGGATAATGGACACGCCCTATGACAATTCACCATGAAGTTAAGAAATCAAAATGGTAGAATTTGCCCTGGAGGCAGATAAATCTACCTTCAGAGTCAACCAAACTAGAAAAGCATGTAAACATAATGGGGGAGATTTATCAAAATCCTTCCAGAGTAAAAGTTGCTGAGTTGCCCATAGCATACAATCAGATCGCTTCTTTCATTTTTCAGAGGCCTTAAAAATAAAAGAAGTGATCTAATTTGTCGCTATGGGCAACTTAGCAACTTTTCCTCTGGACAGGTTTTGATAAATCTCCCCCAATATATATATGCACAGGAAATGAAACTACATCCTAGTATACTATCGGCTAGCATTTCCTTAGGCATATCCTGGCACGATCTAAGCCTTAGTGAATTTGTCAAAGTATAACCAAAATCTACAAACTCAAGGAAAGGGTGCAGAGACGCGCGACTAAACTAATATGGGGCATGGAACATCTTAGCTATGAGGAGCGATTAAAGGAGTTACTATTGTTTAGTCTTGAGAAGAGACATTTAAGGGGGGATATCTTTTCCATGAGAACTGTGAACTTATGGAACAGTCTACCTCAGGAACTGGTCACAGCAGGAAAATTTACAGCTTTAAAACAGGATTAGATACATTCCTGGAACAAAATAACATTAATGCTTATGAAGAAATATAAAATCCCATCCCTTCCCCAATATCGCGCCACACCCCTACCCCTTAATTCCTTGGATGAACTTGATGGACGTATGTCTTTTTTCGACCGCACTAACTATGTAACTATGTAAGACATGGATCACATGCAGCTAGCACATACTGAGAACATGTATTCTGAGCAGATAGTTATCTATTCACTACATTACGTATCAGGCATGAGATGCGCAGAAAGGGTGAAAAGGAAAAATAGGATAGCAAGAACAGGTAAGAAAGCAAGGAGGGACAGGGAAAGGGGTACAAGAAGAGGATAAAGTAGTACGGTCTAACAGAATTGACTAATTTACCTTGCGAAGCGTAACAACATCGGGGGTCCGGACATCTGAGGTATTGCACAATGAGGTGTCAGGGCAGCGGGGAATGCTGATTAGCATGACAGGAGCCCAAATGAAGGGTCTCTCCCCATATTTTTATGTATAAGAACACTGATACCTCTGGCATGCAAGGAAAAGTGGCGTAAAAAGTATGGCCAAACCACGGTTTATTGAGCATCTGTTTAGTATCATCCGTCATATGCGTCTTGGAATGACACAACAACTGGTTGATAGGATTTAAGTGCCTGAAAAATTTCAAGACTCTTAGTAGGATCATTAAGGCCTCTCACATTCCACACCACTATATGTAAATCAGTAGCCATTGGTAGAAGCAGAAAAAAGTGAGAAAAAGAACAGGACAAAGGCAACAGGTGCCATTTGACCACGATGGGCCACACAGGAAACAAGCAGAGGAGTAAGGTGGTACAGCTAGAGGAAGGACACACAACATCACAAAGACCCCTGACAAATGGCACAAGCCAAAATGTTGCAACTCGCAATGTGAAGGGCAGAGAAAAAGCCCGGTAACGTGAAGTATGAAGCATAGGGTTGGATACCCAGATAGAGAAACACTTTAAACAGTAAAAACAGACAGGTACAGGATAAACTCAAACCCCCTCTATAAAGCCAGTAAGAGAACACATCAGCACGCCTCCAGGCCCCCCCCATTCAGAAAAAGATACATGGAAGACCCATCCTGTGACCCTCAAGGGGAAGCACAGAGAGGTTTAGCAGTACTCTAGGTAGTCCAACCCAAAGCTCATAGCTAAATTTTTTTGCCAATATCAGACGTAATAGCTTCACAGATGGGCATGCCTCAGTTGTGCCACATGGGCATCCAACAGTCTGCAGCCGCTGTAGAGGTCTCAAAACATATAAGTTGTTCCCAGCACTACCATATGATAAAGCATAGAATAGACCACATAAATGTCTCTTGGCACCCATAAACTTGGCCCTCCTCTAATGAACCTCTGCAGAAAAGTCCAGGAAGACTGAGATGTGGCTGCCATTGATGGTAAGCTGATCCATGTCTCTGGCCTTTCGAAGAATAATATCTCTATCCTTAAAATGGAGAATATGGAAAGCACAGTGTAGGTGGAGGTTCTGGGGGTTGGGGTCTGGAGGGCACCCTGTGTGCCTACTTAACGGCAAAGAGGGGTGTTAGTGTCTCTTTTTCAAACTTGGTAAGAAGCCAGTTTCCAAAATACTCTTCAGGGTTGCAAACCTCCACTTTCTCAGGGACACCCATTGTCCACCTTTTTGTGGTTTTCCGTATCATCAGATTCAGCCTCTCTCTTAAGAGGTAGATCTCGATCCACCAAATCTCCCACTCTTTCCTCCAATGCTCCAATCCTCTCAGAAACTTTTTGTATATCATGGCATAGAACATTAATGTCCTCTCTAATCCCACCTATTAGTGACTTAACATCTGCGTTGCCCTTGGAAATGGCCAGCAGCACATCTTTCAAAGTAGGCTCAGGTTCAATAGGCTGACCAGCAGAGTCCCCTGTCATATGGGACCCCTTACTAGCAAGCGAGGGGTTAACTGTAGGAGAGATCTGGCCTGATTGACCAGAGACTGCCCCAGCATATGAGAGGTTAATAGCAGACACATTGCGAGCTGCAGGCAAGGATATAGCAGAGGTAGATGTTCTGTCAAAGCAGGAAGGAAGCGCCTCAGCACTTGAGGGGTTAACCCCAGACTGTCTCTGATGCAGGGTACTTACAGGCCAGCAGATGGTGCCAGAGGGCCCCGATGCCGTGGAGGAGGTCAGCGGCTCCAACAGCCAGTCTGTCCCAGCATCACTGACATCACTTCAGTCCTCCGCTGGAGCCGAAGAGTACGTGACCTAGGCAAAGTGCTACAGCCTCTCCGCTACGCTACCAACGTCCGCACAAGATGGCGCCGGCTCACCATGCAGCCCGGACCCACCACTTCCCGGCACCTCCGTCATTTTGTTGCGCCTGTTTATAGCGATCCCCAGCACTGAGGAGGGGTCCACCACAGGTATGAAGGATACGGAGGATACCTATTTGGCCAGATGCCCAGGATTTTTAAAGGATACCCAGCGGAGCTCCGGACCGTGCGGCCGTTCACATGCCACGCTAAGCCACACCCCCATAGGCTTTCGTTGTTAGTGACCTTTTGGCTTCTCTTTGGACATTATAGTACACCATTCAATGAGATTCTTTAAAAAAAAAAAATAAATAACATTTTAGTCACTTGGTTACAGATGCAAAAGTATGGTGTCCCTTCTAGGCATCTTTAACTAATAAACCAGGAAGCTTCAGTGATGTAGCTGTCAATTTATGGACATTTACCATACAATAAGTATCCATACATTGCAGTCTTCTATCGGAGGTACATGTCCAGAATGCTCCCCCCAATACCTGAGGCAGGAAGGTTAAAATGCAGTGTGAATTTAGCCTTAGAGAGTTTTGCACAGAGCATAGATTAAAGGGGTAGGGGATAAGATGCCTGATCCCGGGAGTCCCGCTGCTGGGGACCCCCGTGATCTTGCACGCGGCACCCCGTTTGTAATCAGTCCCCGGAGCGTGTTCGCTCCGGGTCTGAATACCGACGACCACAAGGCCAGTGGCGTGTGACGTCACGCCTCCGCACCCGTGTGACGTCACGCTCCGCCCCTCAATGCAAGCCTATGGGAGGGGGTGTGATTGCTGTCACGCCCCCTCCCGTAGGCGTGCATTGAGGGGCGGAGCGTGACGTCACACCGCCGGCCTTGTGGTCGTCGGTAATCAGACCCGGAGCGAACACGCTCCAGGGACTGATTACAAACGGGGTGCCGTGTGCATGATCCCGGGGGTCCCCAGCGGCCGGACTCCCGCGATCAGGCATCTTATCCCCTATCCTTTGGATAGGGGATAAGATGTGTAAGCATCGGAGAACCCCTTTAATGCTAATAAATACAGAAAATACTTGTAGTGATCAGTAGTAGAAATATCTTACTACAGATGTTGAATGAAATGTGCATGGAATTGTCTACAGCAGTTTAATTGTTCATCCTTTTGGACAGATCTGTGACCTAAACGACAGTTCAGACACATGGCTTTCCATGTTTTCTCAGTCTTTGAACATTATTATGGTCTGCACCCCCAGCCGAGATACAAACTGAGCTAATTGGTTGATAGAGCAGAACAACAAGGACAACTTCCAATAAAATCAACACTTTGCATCAGCTGTTAGCCCCATGCTGTGCAGAGCCTTCACAGCATGTGTATTGATCAGAATGAATATAGATCAAGTTGTCCTGATGCCTATTGATAGTTCACTTTGTCTTTTATAAAAAAAAAAATATTTTTGCGTTGCGTTTTTTTCCCCTCTTAAAACTGGTTCTACCATGGAAGAGACAACTTGACAATGCCACTTACTATACATTTTGATTCTTTTTCTCATATGTACGTTACACCTAACTTTTCTTTAAATAACACCTCAAGTGCTCTGCATACATTGTTTTCTCTCCTCATTATCACCGATCACCTCCAGGACTACTTCTGTGCATCTCCCTCTACATCTACATCTTCTAGATTTCTCTACTTCTGTTCACCACTTTTCTACTCTCCAAACCTTTTATGCTTAACTGAAAAAATATATCCACATTTTAATAATGTAACCTACAGCTAATGGGAGCTAATATTGCATTGCGGAGTAACTTAAAGAACATTGGAAATCTTTATTTTGCTTCTGTAGTGCAGCATAGGCTTTTATAATGTAGTGTGTGTATGCCTTGTGCTTACCTGTTTTAGCTGATGTGGCAGGCACATCATGTTGGATGCAAATCAATCAATAAAATGGTTCCATAATGCTGCCTCCATTTCCCGTGGCTTTTGATCACTGTACCCATTTCCCATGGCTTTTGATCACTGTACTCCTATTAGGCTGCTGGTCTAGGAGTTCACCTAGATGAATGCATTAGACTCATAGGGGGACATTTATCAATGTTGGTGTAAGTAATAAAGATTTTACCCCTGTTTGCTTGGTGTATTGTTTGCACAGTTGCTCAAAATTTACCAAAAAGGCACACAGGACTTGATACATTTTTGCTCATTTATAGAAACCAGTGAGCTGCAGAGATTGGTTTAAGCTTTGTGCTCTGGCATGTGACACTTTTTTATGTGTTTTATAAGGTGGTGTAGGCTTCTAAATTTAATATGCACAAATAATAAATACAGCTCCACTGAAAAAAGTGGTGTACAGTGCACCAAACAGTGGACAACTTTAAAAGATGTTCTACCAAAAATTGCGCAAAATTTGCAGGGACATTTAGAACAGCTGCATTACCTATAACGTCCAAAATCGTGAATATTGGCCGATTATATCGGCCAAACCGATAATCGGTCGATCCCTAGTTCTTGACCAGATTTGTACACATTGCAGCAGGGATTTTGGGCCACTGCTCCATATAGACCTTCTCCAGATCCTTCAGGTTTCGAAGGTGTTGCTGTGCAATACGGCCTTTCAGCTCCCTCCAAAGATTTTCTATTGGGTTCGGGTCTGGAGACTGGCTCAGCCACTCCAGGACCTTGAGATGCTTCTTACAGAGCCACTCCTTAGTTGCCCTGGCTGTGTGTTTTGGGTCGTTGTCATGCTGGAAGACACAGACATGGCCCAACTTCAATGCTCTTACTGAAGGAAGGCCCCATCCATTCTCCCCTCAATACAGTTCAGTTGTCCTATCCCTTTTGCAGAAAAGCAGCCCCAAAGAATAATTTTCCCCCTTCATGCTTCACGGTTTGTATGGTGTTTTTGTTCTCATCCTTCTTCTTCCTCCAAACATGGCGAGTTAGCAGGGTTTAAAACGTTTTCACAAGCAGGGAACGGGTTTAACGCGATGGGTTCTGGTTGCTACGGGAAGCCAGGACCCACGGCTAATGCTGGGCGCGGCTAATTGGGCCGATGCTCGGTATTAGCCCTTTAGACACTGCAATCAAAGTTGATTGTGGCATCTAAAATGCGGGGTTAACTGTGCCAGTAGCTCCGTGGAGCTGATCGGGACATCTGCGGCGACATAGTGGGTCCCGGCTGAGTGAACGACAGGAGGGTCCTCACCTGACTTCTCCCCATCTGATGGGTATTCTGCTGCTCCTAGCCTGCTATGCAGACTAGAGCAGCAGAGCGCCAGGAACACTGTTCAATGCTATGCTATGGCATTGCATTGATCGATATATGCAATCAGACGATTTCATGGTATAGCCTCCTCTTAGGCTTTAAAAAAAAAAAGAAAAAAAGTGAATAAAAGTGAAGTAACCCCTTCCCTATTAAAATTTTAAATCCCCCCTACCTCTTCCCATTTTTTTTTATACAATAATGTACCAGCGCGTGCGTAATTGTCCAAACTATTAAAATATAAGGTTAGCTATTTTTGTTCACTTCATATACCATAAAAAAATACTAATAAAAAACGGTAAAAAAAACCTTCCGGTTCCGGCGCGGCCTGATGTAGACGGCGAGCGCGTGTGCTCCTTCACCCCCGACTCCTATCAGCTAAGTACCGCTGCACTAACGGGCTTCAGAAGTCCCCGATCACCGCCCGACACCTCAGCCAGTCCGAGGGGATGGACAGGTACCTCCAACGTGGCGGCTCCTCCGGTACATCACAGCCCGCGCCTCCCCAGCACACTCCACAAAGCGCACCTGTCATGGCGGCGACAGCGGGACAGAAGCTGCGACCCGCTGCGGGAGTCCCCACACTGCCACCAATGAATGATACCCGCGTGGGGACACCGGGGACTGATGGGGCGACACCGCATGGCGGTTCCCAAAAACAGACACCACCTGCAGTCCCAGAATTGGCGCAGCCCGACTCTGCAGTGATGGCGGAGGCCGCATCGGGGGTGACATCACGGCCACCACAAACGGAGAGGCAGTTAAGCTCTGAGGTAACCGCTATGGAAGTCAGCCTGCCAGCTGACCCACACTTGGGACCACACACTGCCACCGTGGGCCCCTCACCCCCCGGGACTACTATTGCGACCCCTCAACTTTCCTCAGGGCCGGCCTTCTCCATAGACTACCAGCACCTGGCGAATGAAATGGCGTTACGTATTACCCCAACTGTACGAAATATAGTGGAGGAGGTCCTAAAAGCAACTCTCCAAAACCTAAAACTGGAAGTACAGGAACATACTGGCCGCCTGTCAGAATTGGAGCACAGAACCTCCCAATTGGAGGATACCGACACGGCTGCAGCTAAACGCCTACATGGCATGGAATTGGAGATGATCCGCATTGGCGAGAAAATGGAAGACCTAGAAAACCGCTCTAGGCGCAATAATTTACGTATAGTGGGGGTTAAGGAGACAGTAGCACCTCTTGACCTGCAACGCTTTTGCGAGCGAGATCTTCCTAAGTCGCTTGGCCTGTCTCATCCCTGCAGGGTGGAACGAGCCCACAGAATTGGCCCATCTTCACACCCCCAGCCTAACCGACCATCTTCCACTCCGGACGCCCGCCCCCGTCAAGTCATTCTTCGACTACTGGATTACAACGACAAAGTTGACATTTTGAGGGCGTACCGCCGTCTGACACAACCCCTGGAAATTCATGGAATGCGCCTGTTGATTTTTGAGGACTTCTCGGTAGAAGTGGCGAAACGAAGGAGGGCCTTCAGCACTGTTTGCACTAAGCTATTTCAGGCGAAATATAGATTCCAACTTCAGTATCCAGCCACCCTGAGGGTGTTCCATCCTGACGGCTCTACCACCACTTTCAAGACTCCAGAGGAAGCATCTTCATCAATAGACCAGCTGCTGTCCTCTTCCTCCACGTCATCTTCCCGTCCACCAGCCCGGACACCCACTCGTCGTTCGAGATCACCGAGAAGGAATCATCGTTCCCGCTCAGCACCTAGAGATTCGCAATTCTCTGCAAGCCAAAGACACCGACGTAGACGTCATCGCTCTCCAGGCCGTGGCTATGACAGCGACAGGCGATCTTCACCTGACTGAACACAGCTGTTCCTTGTTCCTTGTTCATGATGACTTCACCTTCTTGCCTTTGAGCCTTCTGCTGGGACTACGGGAATGATGAACCGGACGTCCAGGTTTTCTCTTTGTTTTTATCTTCCTCGCCTATATGGCGTTGTTATACGAAAGGTTTTCAATGTTGCCATATTCCAACCCGGCTTTGGTGCTGTAATGTTGCACGGCCGCACGGCAGGGTTGGCCTTTCACCTACCTGACTGAGGGACTCGACCATCTTAGAGGGGGTCGGGGGGAGGGGGGGGAGCATGGGCGTCCAGAAAGGTGTGATATTACTTTGATGCCTATGTCGGCCGAAAAAAGGAAGTCCATTATCCAAAAGGAAGGTTTTGCTAAACTAGCAACACTTTCTAGGATATTCTACAGGATGGTTAACTGTTATTTGCTTGTATACTGTTTTTGTTTTGTTTGTTCTTTCCCACAGCTTGGAACCTCTAGTGAAAACTACTGCCCAGTTTATTATCGGGCACCTATCCTGCCTTATAGAAACTTTACACGGTATTGCTTATTCAGGGTCATGTTTGGTATGCCCCCATTGCTGCTGTGCCCTTTCATATCTATTTACACATATAATATCTGCACAGCCCTCTATGAGGGATTGTCTGGATTGTCTTGATTTACCATGCCTAACATAATATCGTGGAATGTCAAGGGTCTTCGCTCCCCCCAAAAACGAAGACTTTTTATACGATATTTGAAGCGATTCCACCCGGACATTGTCCTCCTCCAAGAAACCCACCTAGCTGGCTCAGATTTTTTTAGGTTACAGCAGCAATGGGTGGGGCAGGTGTTTGGTTCTCAGGCCCAGGATGGGAAAGCAGGAGTGGTCACTTTGATCCACAAATCTTTTGCTTTTGGTCTTATATCACACGACACTGATGATGAAGGCAGGGTCTCACACTTACGACTTGACCACAATGGAGAGATCTTTAGCATTTATAACATATACGGTCCCAATGGGGAAAATAAGTCCTTTTTTCACGCTCTAGCAGACAGAATTCATGACGATAACACGACGAACAAAATAGTGGGGGGCGACTTTAACACAGTCCTCGACCCCCTAGTGGACAGAAAGGGCCCGACATCTCAAGCAATCCCCATACGTAGCAGAGACTGTGTATTGCCCCCTTTCTTAGACCAATTGGGACTGCTAGATGTGTGGAGAATGTCTCACCCAGATGATAGGGAATTCACCCATTTCTCCAATGCCCACTCTTCCTGGTCTCGTATAGACTATCTACTGACATCTCCGGAACTTTACCATAAAGTTAGCTCAGTAGACATTGGAGAACTGGCGTTGTCAGACCATACCCCTCTCTGTCTGCGGCTCCTGCCCTCCTACCCCAAAGGGACAGATATTCTTTGGCGTTACCCCTCACTGCTGGCCAAGGATGATACCTTTCTCGAATTACTTAGGGGTTGGTGGTTAGAATATACCGTATATAATGGGGAACACCGCTCAGACCCAACTCTGTTCTGGGAATCGGGGAAGGCAGTATTAAGGGGAAAATTGATGGCACACGTGGCCCACCTAAAACGCACCTCTCTGAAAAATCTGAATGAAGCCAGTGCTCGACTAAGGGATGTCTATGCCACCTTCGTAGCCCACCCTACTATTCAGAACCGGGAGGAATGGAAATCGGCTAGAGCCAATTTTGAACTATGGTGGGATAGAAGGGAACGCCTAGGGAGGTCCCACTTTGAGGTAGATCTCTTTAGACACGGTAACAAATCGGGACGTCTACTGGCCCGTATAGCTAGGGGAAAGATACCTACCCCTCACATAACAGCACTTAAAGACTCCTCGGGAGTCACGCACAAAAACCCTCACTCCATTAACAAATTGCTGTCCTCCTACTATAGCTCGCTTTATGAAAACTCTCCCTCTGACCTTTCGGCGGGTGAGGCCTTCTTGCAACGGGTCCAACTTCCCACACTGACGGAAGAACAGAGGGAGATTCTTAATGCACCGGTGTCGGTGGAGGAAATACAGGGAGTTATCGGTCATCTCCATAACGGGAAGGCCCCGGGCCCAGACGGGTATTCAGGCGAATTTTATAAAGCCCTATCAGAGCAGATTGCCCCAGTCTTAAGGGATATGTTTCAGGTATTCATGTCTACGGGATCATTACCCACAGAAGCCTCTCTTGCACACATAAAAGTTTTGCCTAAACCGGGTAAGGACCTAACTGACCCAGGTTCCTATCGTCCGATATCTCTAATTAACCAAGACATCAAGATTCTATCAAAAATTTTAGCTGACCGTCTTTCTCGATTCATGCCAGCCTTAATCGGTTCCCATCAAGTGGGCTTTATTAGGAACAGATCAGCTACCATGAATTTGAGAACGGTTATGGCGGTTCTAGATCGCCTACAACATCAGCCCCAGAGGGGTGAAGCTCCTGCCTTGCTCACTTTGGATGCCGAAAAAGCATTCGATAATGTAAAATGGGATTGGCTGGGACTGGTGCTGGATGCGATTGGTATTCAAGGGTCATTTAGGAATTACATTTCTGGGATTTATGCAACCCCCAAGGCTAGAATACACACACCTGGTATCCTATCCACGCCCTTCCCTCTCTTCAAGGGCACCAGACAGGGTTGCCCACTCTCTCCCCTACTCTTTAATTTAGCGTTAGAACCCCTGGCGCTCTCCCTACTGTCTGAAAATATTTATCCTGGCATTAAGGTGGGGAAGAATGAAGTAAAATTGACAATGTTCGCAGATGATATTTTATTGTTCCTTGATGGCCCGACTGCTTCCCTAGGACGCATTCTTGAACATCTGAGAACATTTGGGGCGTTCTCGGGTTACAAAATAAATGTGTCTAAATCGGAACTTTTACCCCTAGGTCCTTTCCGTCACCAGTGGCTTCCGGAGATATCAGGTATGGGAGTCCGCATTGCTGACTCCTCCATCACCTACCTGGGTATCAAAATAGGGAGAACGCCCGACACCATATATAGTTTAAACTATACTCCCCTCTTCTCCAAGATTAAAGCTGAATTACGTAAATGGGAAAAACTCCCCCTGAACTTTATGGGGAGATGTGCACTCATTAAAATGGTCAGCTTTGCGCGTCTCCTATACCCCCTGCAAACCCTACCACTTCTGTTAAAACATACTGACGTGAAAGGCTTAAACTCAGCATTCACCAAATTTATCTGGGCGGGGAAGAGGCCCAGAATCGCACTAAACAAATTGATGCTCAATAGGTCTGATGGGGGACTGAATTTTCCCAATGTAAGAGGATACAATCTATCATGTCTTTTTCGATTTGTTAATGACTGGATACATGGATCCTCTTATCATGCTCTTTACGGTCTAGAGAGTGAATTGGCGGCTCCATGGAACCTAGCAGTCCTCTTACATACTACATACTCTAAACTCCCCTCCATAGTGAAGCGCTCTGTACTGCTGAGGGATACGGTGGCATCTTGGAAGGAGGTCAGGAAGTTATATGGACTGCCTTACCTCTTATCCAAACATCTACCACTGGCGAAACATCCAGAGTTTCCCCCAAGACTTCCTCCTGAGGTGCTTGGCCTTTGGTCGGACAAGGGCCTCACGACGGCCAAGCACTTTATGGACGTTACTCAGAAACGATGGCTCCGACCAACCACACTGCTCTCCCTACACAACCTTCCCCCGTCTCATGCATTCCCTATGCAACAGATATGCTCCTTCTTCTTTAGTCGATTGCGTAACCTGTCCAAAGAGGCCACAAAGAACGAACTAGACTATCTTATTGGTTCGGAACCCCGTAAATTGTCCATCTCTATGATATACACATCCCTTAGGAAAGTACTACTGAAATTTACACCCTCTTCTATTTTTTCAGCGTGGACCTCATGGGTACCAGGAGACGATATTTCGGAATGTATCTTGAATGGGTGGAATATCATCCGTAAATGCATTATCAATGAGAGATGGCGTGAAACCTACTACAAAATGGCTCACAAAGCCTTATATGGGTTTAACATACTGCCTTCCCCGGATTTCCCCGATCGTATCACGGCCTGCCCTAAATGTGCTACCCCTTTGACGAATATGTGGCATGGAGTTTGGACGTGCCCCCATACAGAAAGATATTGGCAAATGATTATATCATACATCAGAGAGAAATGGGAAATGTCACTACCACATACACCAAGAGCCCTATTGTTTCATCAGTTTAGACCACCTGACTTGACCGACCAAGGCCCCACCAAAACACCCCAATTAGTTCACATTGTCCTCTTAGTGGCACTTAGGTGTATCTTCGCAGCCTGGCTCTCCCCTTCTGTTCCCACAATCACCATGGTCATATCGCAACTTAAATTGTTATGTGGGATAGATAGGCTTGATACTGAACGACACATGAACACAAACACGGCAAAATATTTCGCCAAATGGCAAGATTTTATTGTTACACACTACACATCAGCTGAAATCGAGGACATAGTTAAGCCCTTTAGCTCGACAGACTGGTACTGTCTTGGGGTTTTGAATGATTCACTGGGTCCATTACGACTTACCTCTTGACCTTGACTTCTAACATACTACGAACATGGCACGCCTAATTAGAGCGAGGCGAATGAATATTGTGATACTGCCGCGCATGTCCACTTGGGTTATCCATTAGCTGTGTGGAGTTTACAGTTTCTGATTTTGTAATTTATTGAATGTTCTTATGGCTCCTATTCGACGATATTCCGCACTTAACTATCAATGTGTGATGTTTGTTTATAACAATGAAAATTCAATAAAATTTGTTTAAAAAAAAAAAAAACGGTAAAAAAATGTCCAATCAAAACAAAAATGGTACTGATAAAAACTACAGACCACGGAAGAAAAAAATAATCTCTCATATAGCCCCGTATGCAGAAAAATAAAAGTTATATCGGTTAGAAGATCACAATTTTAAACATACTAATTTTGGTGCATGTAGTTATAATTTTTTAAAGCGGTAAAAATAAAACCTACATATATTTTGTATCCTTTTGACCGTATGGACCTACAGATGTAAGGTATAATTTTTACCGAAAATTGTACTGTGTAGAAACTGAAGCTCCCAAAAATTACAAAATGGTGTTTTTGTTTTTTTTCACGTTCACTCAAAATATATATATTTTTGTTTTGCAGTAGATTTGGTTATTAAATGATTGTTGTCATTACAAAGGGCAATTAGTGGCGCCAAAAACATTTGGGTCTGTAGGTGCAAAATTGAAAGAGTTATGATTTTTAGAATAGGAGGAGGAAAAATGAAAATGCAACAATTGGCCTGGTCCTTAACCCCTTAAGGACCAAGCCCATTTTAACCTTAACCCACTAAGGACCTAGCCATTTTACACCTTAGGACCCGGCCATTTTTTGCACATCTGACCACTGTCACTTTAAACATTAATAACTCTGGAATGCTTTTACTAATCATTCCGAGATTGTTTTTTCGTGACATTTTCTACTTTAACATAGTGGTAAAATTTTGTCGATACTTGCATCCTTTCTTGATGAAAAATCCCCAAATTTGATGAAAAATTGGAAAATTTTGCATTTTTCTAACTTTGAAGCTCTCTACTTGTAAGGAAAATAGATATTCCAAAAAAAAATTTAAATTCACATATACAATATGTCCACTTTATGTTTGCATCATAAAATTGACGTGTTTTTACTTTTGGAAGACACCAGAGGGCTTCAAAGTTCAGAAGCAATTTTCCAATTTTTCATAAATTTCCAAACTCACAATTTTTCAGGGACCAGTTCAGGTTTGAAGTGGATTTGAAGGGTCTTCATCTTAGAAATACCCCACAAATGACTCCAATATAAAAACTGCACCACCAAAGTATTCAAAATTACATTCAGTATGTGTTTTAACCCTTTAGGTGTTTCACAGGAATAGCAGCAAAGTGAAGGAGAAATATCACAATCTTCATTTTTTACACTCGCATGTTCTTGTAGACCCAATTTTTG
Source organism: Hyla sarda (assembly GCF_029499605.1). Classification (NCBI taxonomy): domain Eukaryota; kingdom Metazoa; phylum Chordata; class Amphibia; order Anura; family Hylidae; genus Hyla; species Hyla sarda. The sequence goes on from NC_079191.1 coordinate 238,202,709, forward strand.
AATTTTTACAAGGGGTAAAAGGAGAAAATGTATACTTATATTTGTAGCCCAATTTCTCTCGAGTAAGCACATATCTCATATGTCTACGTAAAGTGTTCAGCGGGCGCAGTAGAGGGCTCAGAAGCAAAGGAGCGACAAGGGGATTTTGGAGAGTACGTTTTTCTGAAATGGTTTTTGGGGGGCATGTTGCATTTAGGAAGCCCCTATGGTGCCAGCACAGCAAAAAAAAAAAAAAAAACACATGGCCTACCATTTTGGAAACTAGACCCCTTGAGGAACGTAACAAGGAATAAAGTGAGCCTTAATACCCCACAGGTGTTTCACGACTTTTGCATATGTAAAAAAAAAAAAAATTTCACTAAAATGTGTTTCCCCCCAAATTTCACATTTTTGCAAGGGTTAGTAGCAGAAAATACCCCCCAAAATTTGTAACCCCATCTCTTCTGAGTATGGAGGTACCCCATAAGTTGGCCTGAAGAGCACTATGGGCGAACTACAATGCTCAGAAGAGAAGGAGTCATATTTGGCTTTTTGAGACCAAATTTTGCTCGGGGGCATGTCGCATTTAGGAAGCCCCTATGGTGCCAGGACAACAAAAAATACCCACGTGGCATACCATTTTGGAAACTAGACCCCTTGAGGAACGTAACAAGGAATAAAGTGAGCCTTAAAGGAGTACTCTAGTGCAGAGTATTCCTGCTCTGTCCTGCCCGGGCTGCAAAACAAATGAAAATGAACCATCACTCACCTCCCTGGGTTCCCGCGGAGCGCCGCTACAGCGGATCGGTCCTCCGGTCCATCCTCTTCATACTTCCGGGTGTAACGAAGCGTCACATGAGCGCTCAGCCTATCTCCGGCCGAGGCAGAAGATCGCGGCGACCGGCGATAGGCTGAGCGCCATGTGACGCTTCGTTACACCCGGAAGTATGAAGAGGGTGGACCGGAGGACCGATCAGCTGTAGTGGCGCTCCGCGGGAACCCAGGGAGGTGAGTGATGGTTCATTTTCATTTATTTTGCAGCCCGGGCAGGACGGAGCAGGAATACTCTGCTCTAGAGTACTCCTTTAATACCCCACAGGGGTTTCACGACTTTTTCATAGGTAAAAAAAAAATAATTTCACTAAAATGTGTGTTTCCTCCCCAAATTTAACATTTTTGCAAGGGTTAATAGCAGAAAATACCCCCCAAAATTTGTAACCCCATCTCTTCTGAGTATGGAGGTACCCCATAAGTTGACCTGAAGTGCACTACGGGCGAACTACAATGCTCAGAAAAGGAGTCATATTTGTCTTTTTGAGAGCAAATTTTGCTCGGGGGCATGTCGCATTTAGGAAGCCTCTATGGTGCCAGGACAGCAAAATAACCTCCACATGGCATACCATTTTGGAAACTAGACCCCTTGAGTAACGTAACAAGGGGTACAGTGAGCATTTACCCCCACTGGTGTCTGTCAGATCTTTGGAACAGTGGGCTGTACAAAATTTTTTATTTGCACAGCCCACTGTTCCAAAGATCCGCCAGACACCAGTGGGGTGTAAATTCTCACTGCACCCCTCATTACATTCCGTGAGGGGTGTAGTTTCCAAAATGGGGTCACATGTGGGGTTTTGTTTTTTTTGCGTTTGTCAAAACCGCTGTAACAATCAGCCACCCCTGTGCAAATCACCTCAAATGTACATGGTGCACTCTCCCTTCTGGGCCTTATTGTGCACACCCGGAGCACTTTGCACCCACATATGGGGTATCTCCGTAGTCGGGAGAAATTGTATTAAAAATTTTGGGGGGCTTTTTTCCCTTTTACCTCTTGTCAAAATGAAAAGTATAGGGCAACACCATCCAGAAGCATTTAAGCAGGCATCCGCTTCCGATCTCTGCCCGGGGCGCGGCAGAGACCGGAGAAACACCAGGACGTACTGGTACGTCCTGGGTCCTTAAAGCCCAGGGTGCCAGCACGTTCTAGTACGTCCTGGGTCCTTAAGGGGTTAAGGACCAGGCACGTATGAGTACGTCCCTGCGCCCTGGGTCTTAAGGACCAGGCACGTACTCATACGTCCGGGGTAATTTTGCATCCCGCCGCGCGCCGGGCGGGTTGCGAAACCGGACGCCTGCTGAAATCGTTCAGCAGGCATCCTAGGCACCGGCACCGCAGGCGATCTGCGGTGATTCCGGTCATTCGGGTCGGTGGTGATGGCCACGCACCCCCCATGAGAGTGACCCAGTGGCTGACACTAGTACGAGTGGCAATGCCGCTCGTAATAGGAGTCCGGCCCCCCCAGACAAGTGCACCGGAGCCCCCTTCCGGTGACCCTGTCTGGAGCCTCCCAGAGTATTATCAGGCACGGATTCCTGAGTTTGTTGGCGACTCAGGAATCCGGATTGACACGGCTGGGTTCACTGATCTGGACTTTTAAAGTTTTTTTTTCAGTGACAGCCTGGTCAATCACATGGTGGAGCAAACGAACTTGTATGCCCAGAAGTTCATTGCCCACCACCCCAATTCACTTTTGGTCAGGCCCAATGAATGGCGCGCCATTGATGCAGCGGAAATGAGGACAATTTGGGGCCTCACGCTGCATATGGGCCTGGACAAAAAAAACAAGTGCTCGTCATTACTGGAGTGGGGACGTCCTCTACCAGACCCCGCTTTACAGTATGGCGGTGACACGGAGGTGGTTCGAGGCCATTCAGAAATGCCTGCATTATGCAGATAATGCAGCATGTCCGCCCCGAGGTGATCCCGCCCATGACCAGCTTTACAAAGTGAGGCCGGTCATCGATCACTTTGGGGCCAAATTTTTGGAGGCCTACGTACCGCTCAGGGACCTCTCGGTAGATGAGTCTCTCATCAGTTTTAAGGGGAGACTCATCTTCCGCCAGTATGTCATGAAGCTCTATAAACTTTGCGAGAGTTCCTCCGGGTACACTTGCAAGTTTAGAGTATATGAGGGACGAGATTCCCGTATTGAACCCCCCAGAATGTCCCCCCACTCTGGGTGTTAGCGGGAAAATCGTTTGGGACCTTATGCACCCATTGCTGGATAAGGGTTACCACGTGTACGTGGACAACTTTTATACCAGCATCCCTCTGTTAAAATCCCTTTCCGCCAGATCCACGTCCGCTTGTGGGACCGTGCGGAAGAACCAGAGAGGCCTCCCTCTAAATTTGGTCCAGGCGCCTATACCCAAGGGTGAGTCCCGTGCCCTGACCAATGATAACCTGTTGTTGGTCAGGTATAAGGATAATAGGGATGTCCGTATACTCGCCACTATTCATGGGAACGGCAGCACCCATATCCCTGTGCGAGTTACCGTGGGACCGGTCCTCAAGCCCGATTGTATTCTGGACTACAATCGGTATATGGGGGGAGTTGATCTCTCAGATCAAGTCCATAAGATATATAACGCCATGCGCTAAACGCGGGCATGGTACAAAAAAGTTGCGGTCTACATGGTACAGGTTGCCATGTACAACACTTTTGTACTATCCCAGTACGCTGGCAACACAGGGACATTTCTCCAGTACCAAGAAGAAGTCCTAAGGTTCCTGATCTTTGGCGACCGGGAAAGAGCAGGTCGGACTTCGCAAGGGTCTGGAGTTATAGGCGCCAGGATCGTCCTCGGCAAACACTTTCCAGGTGTGATCCCAATCAGTGGAAAGAAGGGACGAACCCAGAAAAGATGCAGCGTGTGTAGCAGGAGGGGGATACGGAAGGACACCACGTATCAGTGCGACACTTGCCCAGATAATCCGGGCCTCTGCATAGGCTGATTCAGGGAGTTTCACACTTCCATGGAGCACTAAATTTTCCCTTTTCAGTTTAATTTTCCATAATTTGACCAATGTACCAAGTCCAGAGTACATTCCAAATTGTTACCTGATAAGACCTCTGGGGCTGTTTTTAAAAAAATGGGTCATAGGTCACTGAGTCACCATCATCGGGGACTTTTTTATGTTGCCTCAAATGCGTAGCTCTCTCTCTCCACCTGAGCGGGTGCGCATTTGAGGCAACAGGTTAGGGGCGACCACACACATCACATTCCCAGAATGATGACTCAGAGCATAGGTTTTGGGGTGGGCATATTTTTTTTTGGCTATGCTCTGGGTCATCATTCTGGGAATATATCCTGTTTTATTATTTTATGATTTACAGTTTTCTGGCCCACTGTACCCCATATTACGGGCCTCTGTACCCCACCTGTCTACCCCAGTTACGGCACATTGTCCCCCATAGTGTTCCCCTATTTTAGGGCTCAGTGCTCCTTGAAGGGGGGTCCCACATCCTGGCTGCTATAATAAGCTCAAGGCCCCTGACTGACCTCCTACTCCAAGACCTGGTGTGCACCCGCGGAGCGAAAATCATCAAAAATTAAGGTATGTCCTTATTCCAAAGAAATGTATGTACACATTTTAGGGGGTCTTTTCTGCTTGTAACCCTTGTAAAAATGTAAAAATTTGGGGGAAACCCACATTTTAGTGAAATTTTTTTTTTTTTACATATGCAAAAGTCGTGAAACCCCTGTGGGGTATTAAGGCTCACTTTATTCCTTGTTACGTTCCTCAAGGGGTCTAGTTTCCAAAATGGTATGCCATGTGTTTTTTTTTTTTTTTTTGCTGTTCTGGCACCATAGGGGCTTCCTAAATGCGACATGCCCCCCGAGCAAAATTTGCTCTCAAAAAGACAAATATGACTCCTTCTCTTCTGAACATTGTAGTTCGCCCGTAGTGCACTTCAGGCCGACTTATGGGGTACCTCCATACTCAGAAGAGATGGGGCTTACAAATTTTGGGGAGTATTTTCTGCTATTAACCCTTGCAAAAATGTGAAATTTTTGGGGAAACACACATTTAAGTGAAAAAAAAAACATTTTGTTTTTTACATATGCAAAAGTTGTGAGACCCCTGTGGGGTATTAAGGCTCACTTTATTCCTTGTTATGTTCCTCAAGGGGTCTAGTTTCCAAAAAGGTATGCCATGTGTTTTTTTTTTTTGCTGTTCTGGCACCATAGGGGCTTCCTAAATGCAACATGCCCCCCAAAAACCATTTCAGAAAAACGTACTCTCCAAAATCCCCTTGTCGCTCCTTCGCTTCTGAGCCCTCTACTGCGCCCGCTGAACACTTTAAATAGACATATGAGGTATGTGCTTACTCAAGAGAAATTCCAAAATCCATAACTCTTTTATATTTCCATCTACAGACCCATATAAGGGCTTCTTTTTTGAATTACCAATTGTACTTTGCAATGAAACCTCTCATTTTACCATAAAATGTACCTCAATTTTTAGGGATGAAATTTCAATACAATTAAAATGATACCCATGGCTAGATACTTTTATATTTTTGTACCGCTTAAAAAAAAATCTAAAACTTTTTGTACAAAATCAGTAATCTAAAATCGACCTATTTTGACCATCTATAACTTTTTCATTTTTCCGTATATAGGGCGTTATGAGGGCTAATTTTTTGCGCCATCATCTCTACTTTTTAGCAATACCACATTTGCATATATAAAACTTTTAGATAATTTTTTTTTTATAAAAATTTTTGGGAATAAAATGTGGCTATTTTCTGCCTATTTTTTGTTTACGCTGTTCACCTTACGGGATCATTAACATTATATTTTGATAGTTTGGACTTTTACGCAGGCGGGGATAACAAATATGTTTATGAAAAAAAAATTACACTTTTTGGGGGTAAAATGGGAAAAACGGACAATTTTCATTTTTATTGGGGGAGAGTTTTTTTTCCTTACACTTTTTATGTCCCCATAGGGGACTATCAATAGCAATCAGTTCATTGCTAATACTGTTCAGTGCTATTCACAGGGCATAGCACTGATCAGTGTTATCGGTGATCTTCTGCTCTTGTCTGCTCAGTCTAAGATCAGAGCAGGAGATGCTGGGAGACGGACGGAGCCAGGTGAGGGGACCTCCGTCCGCCATTACAGCTGATCGTATCCCCGCAGCAGCGCTGCGGGCTTTCCGTTCATCTATTTTTACCTGCGCATTGCCGCACATGCCGTGATCTGTACTGATCACAGTATGTGAATGGTTAATGGCGGACATCCATGCGATCACGGATGTCGGCCATCACAGGCGGGTCCCCTGCTGCTGATAGCAGCCAGAACATGGCGTGTATGATACGAGCACCGCTCAGATGCTCTAAATGTACGTCTTGGTGCGCAAAGTACGGTAGGTTTATATGGTCACTCTCATTAAAACAAGTTTTTGTTATTGCACTCCTTATGGTAAATAGAAAATATTTCTAATATACTTTATTTTAAAGAATTTAGTTTTCTATGTTTCATTTGTGCTTTAAAAAGCTCAAAAGCACATTCCCCCCCCCCCATACCCCCATCTCATACACAGACTTTGGACAGAAGCCCAAACACAGGAAGTGCAGCCTGAAGTGCTGAGGGGGGGTGTCCAGCCTCATCCAATCATAGCTCCTCTCACACTTACCTGCCATATGCTGTTGGTTGGACCCCCCCCCCCCCCCCTCAGTACTCCAGGCTGCACTTCCTGTGTTTGGGCTTCGGTCCAAAGTATGTGTATGAGATGAGGGAAAATGTGCTCTTGAGCTTTTTTAAGCACAGAGAAAACATAGAAAACTTCATGTTTTTATACAAAATATATGAGAAATCATTTTTTTATTTTTTATTTTTTTTTACCATAAAGTGTGCAATAGCAAAAATAAGTTTTAATGAGAGTTAACATTTATGGTCAAAATGGGCTAAATGGGTTAAAGGAAAAATAACAAGTCGGTGATAGCCTACTGGTCGGTAATAGCCTAAAAATACTTTGGAAACCCACCCAAACAGGGGGAAAACATTTTTACACGTTTTTACTGCATTTTGGTGGTTTCTGCTGTGATTTTCCAATATTGCTGTAAAAGTGACATATTTTTATTGTGATTTGCACAATCGCATTAAAATAGCACCTTTTGCTGTGATTTTGGGAAAATAACAGAAAGACACAGATAGAAATGCAATGTGTGAACACCGCCTCAGAAGAGGTGTTTATCTACTATATATTCTGAGATAGCAGCAGCAGTATATGGCTAAAGCTGGGAGGGTACTGGGAGCTAGCGCAAGCGATTTATTAGGTAATGATGTCATCCTGTAGTTCCCAGGACAGACTTCCTTTTGTAATACTGGTGATCACATGGTTAAATTAGAGTTATGAAACACATGGATGTGTCTGTGCTGGAATGAAACAAATGACACCGTATGAATAGTGATGAGTGTGCAAGATATGGGATAAAATCAGATTGCTTCTTTCATTTTTAACAAGCCCTCCGCAAAATAAAAGACACAATCTGATTGGTTGCTATGAGCAACTCAGCAACTTTTCCTCTAGACAGGTTTTGATAAATCTCCCCCAGAGTTCTTTAACCTTTTGGGGACGAAGGGCGTATCCATACGCCCGTGGGAATTTCGGTCCCCGCCGCGCGCCGGGCGGGGACCGGGGTGACTGCTGTTATCTATCAGCAGGCACCCCGTGCAAATGCCCAGGGGGGGTCATTAGACCCCCCCCCATGTCGGCGATCGGCGCAAATCGCAAGTGAATTCACACTTGCGATTTGCGCCGATTCCGGGTCATTATGGGTCTATAGTGACCCAGTGACCCGGAATAGAAGGGGGATCGCGGGTGTTTAAGACACCCACGATCCCCCTAAAGTGATAGGAGTGAGGTGGCACGGGTGCCACCCCTCCTATCCCTGCTATTGGTGGTCTAGACGCGACCACCAATAGCAGATTGGGGGCAGGGGTGGGGGTTTACTTTCGGTTTCCCCGTCCTGCCCTCCCACAATAGGCGGGGCAGAACGGGGAAAATGAAGAGGAGCGGCGCCGGAGTCCACTTACCCCTCCGGAGGCAGCGGAGCGACGGGGATCTGCGGCGGCGTGCGGCAGAAGAGGACGGCTCCTGGATGCGACGGAAGCCAGTGAGTAGTTGCCTAGCAACATCTAGAGGGCTACAGTCTGAGACCACTATAGTGGTCTCTAGACTGTAGCCCTTCAAATGTTGCAAAACTACAACTCCCAGCATGCCCAGACAGCTGTTTGCTGTGTGGGTATGCTGGAATTTGTAGTTTTGCAACAGCTGGAGGTCTGCAGTTTAGAGACCACTGCACAGTGATCTCTATACTGCCCTCTAGATCTTGCAAAACTACAACTCCTAGCATGCCCACACAGCTGTTTGCTGTCTGGGCATGTTGGGAGTTGTAGTTTTGCAACATCTGGAGGTCCACAGTTCGGAGATCACTGTTCAGTGGTCTCTAAATTGTAGCACTCCATATCTTGCAAAACTACAAATTCCAGCATGCCCACACAGAAAACAGCTGTCTCTGCATGCTGGGAGTTGTAGTTGCATACCTCCAGCTGTTGCATAACTACATCTTCCAGCATGCCCTTCTGTGATCAGTACATGCTGGGAATTGTAGTTTTGCAACAGCTGGAGGCACACTGGTTGGAAAATACTGAGTTAGGTAACAGAACCTAACTGAAGGTTTTCCAACCAGTGTGCCTCCAGCTGTTGCAAAACTACAACTCCCAGCATGTACTGACAGACCGTGCATGCTGGGAGTTGTAGTTTTGCAACAGCTGGAGGCTCACTGGTTGGAAAATACCGAGTTAGGTAACAGAACCTAACTGAAGGTTTTCCAACCAGTGTGCCTCCAGCTGTTGCAAAACTACAACTCCCAGCATGTATTGACAGACTGTGCATGCTGGGAGTTGTAGTTTTGCAACAGCTGGAGGCTCACTGGTTGGAAAATACTGAGTTAGGTAACAGAACCTAACTGAAGGTTTTCCAACCAGTGTGCCTCCAGCTCTAGCAAAACTACAACTCCCAGCATGTACTGACAGACCGTGCATGCTGGGAGTTGTAGTTTTGAAACAGCTGAAGGTTTCCCCCCCCCCCACCCATGTGAACGTACAGGGTACATTCACACGGGCGGGTTTACAGCAAGTTTCCTGCTTCAAGTATGAGCTGCGGCAAATTTTTCGCCGCAGCGCAAATTCCTAGCGGGAAACTCACCGTAACCCGCCAGTGTGAATGTACCCTAAAAACACTAAACTAACACCTAATAAAGAGTAAAACACTACATATACAACCCCTTACACTGCCCCCCCCCCCCCCCCCCCCCCAATAAAAATGAAAAACGTATTGTATGGCAGTGTTTCCAAAACGGAGCCTCCAGCTGTTGCAAAACAACAACTCCCAGCATTTCCGGACAGCTACTGACTGTCCAGGCATGCTGGGAGTTTAGCAACAGCTGGAGGCACCCTGTTTGGGAATCACTGGCGTAGAATACCCCTATGTCCACCCCTATGCAATCCCTAATTTAGTCCTCAAATGCGCATGGTGCTCTCTCACTTCAGAGCCCTGTCGTATTTCAAGGAAACAGTTTAGAGACACAAATGGGGTATCGCCGTACTCGGGAGAAATTGCACTACAAATTTTGGGGGGCTTTTACCCCTTATGAAAAGGAAAAGTTGGGGTCTACACCAGCCTGTTAGTGTAAAAAAAAACATTTTTACACTAACATGCTGGTGTTGCCCTTTACTTTTTATTTTCACAAGAGGTAAAAGGAAAAAAAGACCCCCAAAATTTGTAACGCAATTTCTCCTGAGTACGGATACCCCATATGTGGGCATAAAATACTCTGCGGGTGCACAACAAGGCTCAGGAATGAGAGCGCACCATGTACATTTGAGGCCTAAATTGGTGATTTGCACAGGGGTGGCTGAATTTACAGCGGTTCTGACATAAACCCAAAAAAATAAATACCCACATGTGATCCCATTTTGGAAACTACACCCCTCATGGAATGTAATAAGGGGTACAGTGAGCATTTATGCCCCACAAGTGTCTGACAGATTTTTGGAACAGTGGTATGTGAAAATGAAAAATGTAATTTTTTTTGTTTGCACAGCCCACTGTTCCAAAGATCTGTCAAACGCCAGTAGGGTGTAAATGCTCACTGTACCCCTTATTACATTCCGTGAGGGGTGTAGTTTCCAAAATGGGGTCACATGTGGGGGGGTCCACTGTTCTGGCACCACGGGGGGCTTTGTAATTGCACATGGCCCCCGACTTCCATTCCAAACAAATTATCTCTCTAAAAGCTCAATGGCGCTCCTTCTCATCTGAGCATTGTAGTTCGCTCGCAGAGCACTTGACGTGCAAACATGGGGTATTTCCATACTCAGAAGTAATGGGGTTACAAATTTTGGGGGGCATTTTCTCCTAATTACCCTCTGTAAAAAAGTAAAATTTGGGGAAAAACCAGCATTTTAGTGGAAAAAATTTTTTTTTCATTTACACATCCGACTTTAACAAAAAGTTGTCAAACACCTGTGGGGTGTTAAGGCTCACCGTACCCCTTGATACGTTCCTTGAGGGGTGTCGTTTCCATAATAGTGTGCGATGTGGGGTTTTTTGTTGTCCTGGCACCATAGGGGCTTCCTAAATGGGACATGCCCCCCAAAAACCATTTCAGAAAAACTCCCTCTCCTAAATCCCATGGTTGCTCCTTCGCTTCTGAGCCCTCTAGTGCACCCGCCGAACACTTGACATACATATATGAGGTATTTTATTACTCGAGAGAAATTGGGTTACAAATTCTTGTAAAAATTCAAAAACTGGGTCTACAAGAACATGCCAGTGTAAAAAATGAAGATTTTGAATTTTCTCCTTCACTTTGCTGCTATTCCTGTGAAACACCTAAAGGGTTAACACACTTACTGAATGTCATTTTGAATACTTTGAGAGGTGCAGTTTTTATAATGGGGTAATTTATGGGGTATTTCTAACCAGAAGACCCTTCAAATCCACTTCAAACCTGAACTGGTCCCTGAAAAATTCCGATTTTGAAAATTTTGCGAAAAATTGGAAAATTGTTGCTGAACTTTGAAGCCCTCTGATGTTTTCCAAAAGTAAAAACTCATCAATTTTATGATGCAAACATAAAGTAGACATATTGTATATGTGAATCAATATATAATTTATTTGGAATATCCATATTCCTTATAAGCAGAGAGCTTCAAAGTTAGAAAAATGCTAAATTTTCAAATTTTTCATGACATTTTTGAATTTTTCACCAAGAAATGAAGCAAGTATCGCTGAAAATTTACCACTACCATAAAGTAGAATATGTCACGAAAAAACAATCTCGGAATCAAATTTATAAGTAAAAGCATCCCAGAGTTATTAATGCTTAAAGTGAGAGTGGTCAGATTTGCAAAAAATGCTCCCGTCCTTAGGGTCATAATGGGCTCCGTCCCCAAGGGGTTAAGTTTAAAAATCATGTATGGAACATAAATCTGTATGTGCTCAGTGGCAGCCCACTCTTCCTCTTGCCGAATTCTAACCAACTTAAGTGCTATAAGACAGATACTGAGGTAATGTTCTCTGCATTTTTTGATTCAATGAATTTATGAAGAGTCCTATGAGCTGAATGGCATTGTTGTTAGCCTACCAGCAATGCCTTATATATACTTTTGTAGAAAATAAGAAACATAGAGCACTTACAAAGAATGCACAATTTGTAATTTACTTGTATGGTTTGTATCAGAAAGTGGAAGAGAAATACAAATTGAATATGCTGCTTATTCTATTGCTAATAATGGATTCATATTCTCACACATTCTTGTGTTACAAGGAATACTTCTTATTCACTGTTAGATGTGCCTTATACATGTAAAAACAAAGATCTTGTTCTGTAATGCTGATGATGAAAATGTGTCCTGTTGGTCTATTGTAATACTGTTACAGATATGAACATTACTTTATTCAAATGGGGCAATAGCATATAAAGATGCATTCTTTTTTTTCTAAAATATTATAATTTTTTTTTTAAATAGAGATATTTCCTTGTGGGGAGTAACCATGCAGAAACCAAATACCGTGTTTTGAAAATTGATCGAACCGAACCCAGGGACCTGGTTATTATTGATGATAAGGTAAGATTAAGACTACTCCATGTAAATATTAAATGGCACATTACATAGGATGTTTTATCATGAATGTTTTTATTAAGTTTGAACAATTATAATGTACAATGACAATCAAATGGGTAAAAAGTTAAGAGTATACAAAATTTTGCAAACTACTGTAAGTACACAAGAAGTCAAACATGGAAACTTGTGGAAAAGAAGGGAGGGGGGAGGGGTGGAGAGTTAAACTGCATGACAGAGCAACAACTAAACTGTTCTTCACCTTTAGGCTCTTTTCACACTAGTGATTTTTACCATTACTGAAGTTCCGTTGCATGTTCAGTCACGATTTTCGACGAAACCCGGACGTTACAAAACCCCCGATGGCCGAGACTAAATTGCATTGCAGCCTATGGGGTTTTGTAACTGCCCGTTTGCACTGTATATGCCGGTAATTCATTACGGACGTTATACAGTGACGGGACATTGTGGCGGAAAAATTACTGCATGCAACGGGTTTTGTAACGTCCGGGTTTCTCCGAAAATCGTGACGGAACATGCAACGAAACTTCAGTAACGGTAAAATCACTAGTGTGAAAAAGAGCCTTACTTAAACGAGAGTTAGACATACTTGTTAGCAAGGTATGACAGTGTATTCCTGTCGAAATCAGAAACCAGAGTAGGTGCTAAACAACCATGGCATCCAGATTATGAGAAAGAGCTTGTGGGTTCTGGAGGACTTACTTGACATCTCCTTGAATCAGGGACAATTTTGCACACCGCTTCCTCAATGGCCTTCCAGCAGGCTGGATGTCTTTTCAGATCCATCAGATGTGTAAGTGTGTACCAACTTGAGTATTGTAGCGCCAACATCAGTTAACATTGGATGTTTTACTGCTGATACATATGAACAGTCAGAATGAATAGATATTTGGAAGAACAGTCCTCCTATTATTGAAGACTTTAGGGGGAATTTACCATAACCAGCGCATCCATATATCGGTCTTAGGTAAAGTACTCACACCCCCCCCCCCCATCCACATTTGATGCATTGAGAGCTTGAGGCAGACTAAGAAATTTACACCAGCTCGGAGCTGTTGTATATTTTTATTACAATATTGGTGCCGGTGAAGACTTTGCCACCTTCTTGCCATACGGATGCATTTCCCAACCATACTGCAGAATTGAACGGACAGCTGGCATGTAACATACACCTGTAAAACTAGCTTTAAAGGGGTAGTCCGGAGGGGGAGAAAGTTTTTAAATCAGCTGGTGCAAGAAAATTTTACAGATTTGTAAATAACATCTGTTTGAAAATCTTAAGCCTTTCAGTACTTATCAGCTGCTGTACACTACAGAGGAAGTTGTGTAGTTCTTTCCAGTCTGACCCCAGTGCTCTCAGAGGCCACTATGCTCTCCTATTTGTGTCAGGAACTGTCCAGAGCAGAAACAAATGCCCATTGCAAACCTCTCCTGCTCTAGACAGTTCCTGACATGTACAGAGGTGTCAGCAGAGATCACTGTGTTCACACTGAAAAGAACTACACTACATCCTCTGGAGCATACAGTAGCTGATAAGTACTAGAAGGATTAGGATTTTTAAATAGAAGTCATTTACAAATCTGTATACCAGAGTACCCATTAAATTAACATTTTTCAGCCACACCCATTGCAAGCAGGTGCATAAAATCAAGCACACAACCATGCAATCTCTATAGACATGCAGTGGAAGTAGTATAGTATAATGTGACACAAGGATTACAAGGTATATGTATAAACCAACACCTCTATGGCTCTGCAGTCCAGGTACAGGAGATTATTGTGGTTCTCAAGTGAAGCATACTTACAGTTTATTCCAAAAATATTTAAAAAAAAAAAAAAAAAAAAAGGGGTACTTTGCCCCTAGACTTCTTATCTCCTATCTAAAAGATAGGGAATAAGATGCCTGATAGTGGGGGTCCGGCTGCTGGAACCTTCCCTCCTGTGATCTCGGTGCCAAGACCCCGGCGTTTTGAAAATTATGTTCAGAATGCTGGGTTCAGGTGGTCGTGAGGTCATGCCCCATCCATTTATAGAAGGGGGGCTTGATGGGGTCTTGGCATGGAGATCACAGGGGTGCTGGCGGCCGGACCCCTGAGATCAGTCATCTTATCCCCTATCCTTTGCATACGGGATAAGATGTCTCTTGGTGGAGTACCCCTTTAAGGGTGTCTTTTTTTTTTTTTTTTTTCTTTCTTTTAACATCTACCTACCTGATCTCTGGCAGGCATCTGCATACTTCCAACTTTTCCCACCTGGTATAGCAACAGTCCTCAGACCAATTTTATTTGTACCCCAAAATTCATAGGGGCGATATGCATATTAACTTACACTCTAATGTGAGTGGTCAGTTTTGACATGTGGGACCCTTTTGATAAATGTTTCCCTAGATCCATGTGGGAAATATACAAAGACTGGTGTTTCCCACAGTTACACAGTAACTTTTGCAATATAATAAAATAACAAATTTATTATAAAAATAATATACAGGTTTATTGGTTATAATGGATTAACATAAGAGTAATATAAACACACCATGATATACTAGCATGTATAAAGAATATTAACCCCTTAAGGACCCAGCCGTTTTACACCTTAGGACCCGGCCATTTTTTGCACATCTGACCACTGTCACTTTAAACATTAATAACTCTGGAATGCTTTTACTTATCATTCTGATTCCGAGATTGTTTTTTCGTGACATATTCTACTTCAACATAGTGTAACATTTTGTGGTATCTTGCATCCTTTCTTGGTGAAAAATCCCCAAATTTGATGAAAAATTAGAAAATTTTGCATTTTTCTAACTTTGAAGCTCTCTGCTTGTAAGGAAAATGGATATTCCAAAAATGTTTTATTTTTATTCACATGTCCAATATGTCTACTTTATGTTTGCATCATTAAATTGACGTGTTTTTACTTTTGGAAGACACCAGAGGGCTTCAAAGTTCAGCAGCAATTTTCCAATTTTTCACAAAATTTCCAAACTCACAATTTTTCAGGGACCAGTTCAGGTTTGAAGTGGATTTGAAGGGTCTTCATATTAGAAATACCCCACAAATGACCCCATTATAAAAACTGCACCCCCCAAAGTATTCAAAATGACATTCAGTCAGCGTTTTTAGGAGAAAATTCACAATCTCCAATTTTTACACTCGCATGTTCTTGTAGACCCAATTTTTGAATTTTTACAAGGGGTAAAAGGAGAAAATGTATACTTATATTTGTAGCCCAATTTCTCTCGAGTAAACACATACCTCATATGTCTATGTAAAGTGTTCGGCGGGCGCAGTAGAGGGCTCAGAAGGGAAGGAGCGACAAGGGGATTTTGGAGAGTACGTTTTTTTGAAATGGTTTTTGGGGGGCATGTTGCATTTAGGAAGCCCCTATGGTGCCAGAACAGCAAAAATCCCCCACATGGCATACCATTTTGGAAACTAGACCCCTTGAGGTATGTAAAAAGGAATAAAGTGAGCCTTAATACCCCACAGGGGTTTCACGACTTTTGCATATGTAAAAAAATAAAAATAAAATTTCACTAAAATGTGTGTTTCCCCCCAAATTTCACATTTTTGCAAGGGTTAATAGCAGAAAATACCCCCCAAACATTGTAACCCCATCTCTTCTGAGTATGGCGGTACCCCATAAGTTCACCTGAAGTGTACTATGGGTGAACTACAATGCTCAGAAGAGAAGGAGTCATATTTGGCTTTTTGAGAGCAAATTTTGCTCGGGGGTATGTCGCATTTAGGAAGCCCCTATGGTGCCAGGACAGCAAAAAAAAAAAAACACATGGCATACCATTTTGGAAACTAGTCCCCTTGAGGAACGAAACAAGAAATAAAGTGAGCCTTAATACCCCACAGGGGTTTCATGACTTTTGCATACGTAAAAAAATAAATAAATAAATTAACTAAAAGGTGTGTTTCCCCCCCAAATTTCACATTTTTACAAGGGTTAATAGCAGAAAATACCCCCCAAAATTTGTAACCACATCTCTTCTGAGTATGAAGGTACCACCATAAGTTGACCTGAAGTGCACTACGGGCGAACTACAATGCTCAGAAGAGAAGGAGTCATATTTGGCTTTTTGAGAGCAAATTTTGCTCGGGGGGCATGTCGCATTTAGGAAGCCCATATGGTGCTAGAACAGCAAAATAACCCCCACATGGCATACCATTTTGGAAACTAGACCCCTTGAGGAACGTAACAAGGGGTACAGTGAGCTTTTACCCCCCACTGGTGTCTGTCAGATCTTTGGAACAGTGGGCTGTACAAAATTTTTAATTTGCACAGCCCACTGTTCCAAAGATCTGTCAGACACCTGTGGGGTGTAAATTCTCACTGCACCTCTCATTACATTCCGTGAGGGGTGTAGTTTCCGAAATGGGGTCACATGTGGGGTTTTGTTTTTTTGCGTTTGTCAAAACCGCTGTAACAATCAGCCACCCCTGTGCAAATCACCTCAAATGTACATGGCGCACTCTCCCTTCTGGGCCTTGTTGTGCGCCCCCAGAGCACTTTTTGCCCACATATGGGGTATCTCCGTAGTCGGGAGAAATTTCGTTACAAATTTTGGGGGGCTTTTTTCCCCTTTACCTCTTTTCAAAATGAAAAGTATAGGGCAACACCAGCATGTTAGTGTAAAAAGTTAAATTTTTTACACTAACATGCTGGTGTAGACCCCAACTTCACCTTTTCATGCTGGTGTAGACCCCAACTTCACCCCCAAGATTTGTTAGGCAATTTCTCCCGAGTACGGCGATACCCCATGTGACCCTAAACTGTTGCCTTGAAATACGACAGGGCTCCAAAGTGAGAGAGCGCCATGTGCATTTGAGGCCTGAATTAGGGATTTGCATAGGGGTGGACATAGGGGTATTCTACGCCAGTGATTCCCAAACAGGGTGCCTCCAGCTGTTGCAAAACTCCCAGCATGCCTGGACAGTCAACGGCTGTCCGGCAATACTGGGAGTTGTTGTTTTGCAACAGCTGGAGGCTCCATTTTGGAAAGAGTGGCGTACCAGGCGGTTTTCATTTTTATTGGGGAGGGGAGGGGGGCTGTGTAGGGGTATGTGTATATGTAGTGTTTTTTACTTTTTCTTTTATTTTGTGTAGTGTAGTGTTTTAGGGTACAGTCACATGGGCCGGGGATTACAGCAAGTTTCCCGCTGCGAGTTTGAGCTGCCGCGCAAAATTTGCTGCATTGCAAACTTGCAGCCTGATACTCACTGTAAGCCCCCTGCCCATGTGAATGTACCCTGTACATTCACAGGGGGGGACCTCCAGCTGTTGCAAAACTACAACTCCCAGCATGCACAGTCTCAGTGCATGCTGGTAGTTATAGTTTTGCAACAGCTGGAGGCACACGGGTTGGGAAACACTGAGTTAGGAAACAGACAATGTTTCCCAACCAGTGTGCCTCCAGCTGTTGCAAAACCACAACTCCCAAACATTCTCAGGCATGCTGGGAGTAGTAGTTCGGCAACATCTTTAGAGCCAGATGTTGCCGAACTACAACTCCCAGCATGCTTGGAGTTGTAGTTTTGCAACATCTGGAGGACTACAGTTTGCAGACCACTAATACAGTGGTTCCCAATCTGTGCCCTTCCAGATATTGCAAAACTACAACTCCTAGTATGCCAAAACTGTCCAGGCATGCTGGGAGTTGTAGTTCTGCAACATCTGAAGGGCCAGATGTTACAGGACTACAACTCCCAGCATGCCTGGACAGTAAGGGCATGCTGAGGATGTGTAGTTTTGCAACATCTGGAAGGGCACAGTGCTCTCCAAACTGTGGACCTCCAGAAGTTGCAAAACTGCAACTCCCAGCATGCCCAGACGCCAAGGACTGTCTGTGCATGCTGGGAGTTGTAGTTTACAGGGTCCCAATACAGCAATGCATGTCGCTTTACGGCGACGTGCATTGCTGTAAAGGGCCCGACCGCGGCTTAAGATATACTCACCTGTCACCGCCGCCGCCGGGATCCGGGTCTTCGGGGACGAGGTAAGTACCGGGGCCGGTCCCCAGCACTCCCCCGTCCCCCGCCGCGTCCTCCGGTCTTCCTCCCGTCCTCTCCGGACTTCAAGGGGCCGGGCAGGACGGGAGGAAGTAACCGCCCCCCCCCCCCCCCCCCCCCCCCCCCCCTGCGATTGGTCAGTTAACTAACCGACAGATCGCAGGGAATAGGAGGAGGTGGCCGGCTTGCCACCTCGCTCCTATGCTTTAGCATGGTCCTGGCTGTCTGTGACAGCCGGGATCATGCGAAATTACCGGGCGGTCGGGTCCCAGAGACCCGATCAGCCCGGTATCGCCGCAGATCGCAAGGGCGATTTCCCTTGCGATTTGCAGCGATCGCCGACATGGGGGGCCTACATGGCCCCCCTCGGCGTTTGCCCAGGATGCCTGCTGAAGGATTTCAGCAGGCATCCAGTTCCGATCTCTGCCCGGCGTGCGGCAGGGACCGGAAAACGCCAGGACGTACGGGGACGTCCTGGGTCCTTAAAGCCCAGGGTGCGGGGACGTCCCCGTACGTCCTGGGTCCTTAAGAGGTTAATGCCACGATGTCAGATATAAATCTGATACATTAATAAGTTTTGTTACTAACCTGAAACAAAGTCACAGAAGTTGGTTAGTTCAGATATCGGTATTACTCTGAAAGGAGAACCTCACATCAAATAATATCAAATGGGCATCTAATCTTTAGATGTATAAAATGAAGTTATAAATAATTACTCCACCCATTTCTAACCACAACTATCTCTGGTATTGAGATACAGTACTAAATATATAATTTGTAGTACACTTATAAATAGGAAGACTTAAACGAAGTTACCTCATGGAAATTTTTATATCATGCGGTGGAGCAGAGAAAGATCCATAGACTAAGCTATTAGCAATATATGAATGCATTAATCTGAATAAGATATGCCCCATTTATCTGCAGTTAAAGGATTAATAGTTTATGTCCTAATTTTACAATCTCAACATGGAGATTATATGAAGCCATTTCTGCTCTTCTACATGATATAATCCCATTTACATTAAAAGGTAGACAGATGAGGCGTAAAAAATG
The DNA here is from genome assembly GCF_029499605.1 of Hyla sarda. Taxonomy (NCBI): domain Eukaryota; kingdom Metazoa; phylum Chordata; class Amphibia; order Anura; family Hylidae; genus Hyla; species Hyla sarda. Next base: position 238,221,761 of record NC_079191.1, read on the forward strand.
GTTTTGCAGAGGCGCTGCACAACAAGAACATGAAGCGAGGACTCGGAGCAGCACAGGACAATAAAATGTTTTTATTGTATAACGGGACAACGCGTTTCGGCATGAACGGCCTCCGCAAAACCGTTTTTTACGCCTCATCTGTCTACCATTACCATCGCCCCCCCCCCCATTATCGGGGCCCAATAACGGTAGGAGCGCAGCAGCCAACTAACACCATTGACCCAGGCCGTGCTTATTGCCGTACCATTCAGTCCACGGCTATACAAGGTGGTATATCACTGTGGTGCGGTGAAGGGCACACATCAGCAGATACCCTCATCAGGGAGCGCCCCCTGTGTTTTTTTTATCCTTCTCCAAGCATCTACATTAAAAATGAGGTAACTTAATCAAATAAGAAACCTGTGTATCTTACCGAGAGTGTGCATAGTTGCACTTCTGGAAAAGGAAAAAATGGTTTGCCTGGGATTCATGGAAAAGCCTATATTCATAACCGGTCATCAGAGAAGATAGGACTATTGGGAAATATTTCACCCTGACTCTTCATAGCTCTGGGAGCCTCTGTGAGAAATGTTGTGATCCTTCTTGTGATGCACCCCCTGTGTCTACCTACACATGCTATTTAGCTTGTTTCTTAAGCATCAACACAAACAAATATAATATCATCCAATGAATGACTGGGTGGGTCTGAGTATGTAGATCAGGGTCTAGTCACATTGATAGGACAATTAATCATTAATTCACTATTATTGGTATATGGATATGAATGTCATGTGACTATATTATGACCACTGTAATCACCTGTACAATCATTAAACATCTTGTCTTTCTAACCCATAAATACACCGATTACACAGATACAAGTATCCAGTATCAAAGAGGGAACACGTCTAAATGCCCTTATGTACTCTTAGGATATGTAGTAATGGACAATTTACAGTCTGCAAAAACAGCGCTCAACCTTCACCACCTATATCTAAAGAAGCTGTAACAGCCACATATCAGATGCAAAAAATAACAATCATTATTGTTAAAAACATATGACATACATGAAAGTTGCCTTATATCTGCTTTTAACATGTATGTCATGTTTTTAACACTGATTGTTACTTTTTGCATCTGATATGTGTCTGTTGTAGCTTCTTAATATATATGGGATGCCTTTCTAACCCAGTATAATAGCCATGGGTTACCTTTTCAGCCATCTCAAATAGATGACTTGACATAGACAAATGCTATTTACTATATACCAATAAATGCCAAGTGTTATCTACACACACGTGTATCCAGACTACATATTAAAGGGGTACTCGGGTGCTTACACATCTTATCCCCTATCCAAAGGATAGGGAATAAGATGCCTGATCGCGGGAGTCCTGCAGCTGAGGACGCCCGGGATCATGCACGGGGCACCCCGTTTGAAATCAGTCCCCGGAGCGTGTTCGCTCCAGGTCTGATTATGTGTCGACCGCACGGCCGTCGCCCTGTGACGTCACGCTCCACCCCTCAATGCAAGCTTACGGGAGGGGGCGTGATAGCTATCACGCCTCCTCCCGTATGCTTGCATTGAGGGGCGGAGCGTGACGTCAAACGCCGCCAGCCCTGCGGTCGACCATAATCAGACCCGGAGCGAGCGCGCTCCGGGGACTGATTACAAACGAAGGTGCCACGTGCATGATCCCGGGCGTCCCCAGCTGCGCGACTCCACGATCAGGCATCTTATCCCCTATCCTTTGGATAGGGGATAAGATGTGTAAGCACCCAAGTACCCCTTTAAGTCACAGTCACTTAGTATGCCTAAGCTATATAGATCAATATTCTAGTCATTATTACTATTATAATATGATATAGCATAACAATCCTAGTAGATACTACAATAAAAAGTATATTAATGATATATTTAAATATCTGAATAGACCAACATTCCACTGCAAGTTTTGGATGAGCTGGAGAATATTCACTTGTTTACAGACATCCCCTTTTCTTCACCAGTTGGTCATATAATAAGACAAAGGGTTTTACAATATTCACTCTGGTGCTTGAGACTTGGCTAACATGGTTGCTCTTATGTCAATACACAGACTAACAATCCAGAGAGTATATGTAATGTTTTATTTTTGTCTCTAGTACATCTTCTGTTTACCTCTCATATCATAACAGGATAAAAGAGAAGACATAACGGATGAATAGTAGCTATAATGACCACAACTGGATGTTCTTATCTGCTAAATATAGTAATTGTGTTTCATTACATCACCTTGTATTTTTTTCAAAAATTTTCTTTCTCAGCATGTTTACACCCAGCAAGAAGTACGGGAACTTCTCGGCCGCCTTGATTTGGGAAACCGTACAAAAATGGGACAGAAAGGATCATCAGGATTATCTCGTGCTGTGTCAGCTTTTGGTATTGTGGGTAAGCTAGTTATTCTCTTATTTCACGTTATATTTTAATATACATGTCGGCAATGGTAGTCTGTATTATATAATTCAGTCAACCAGAGAGTAGGTAGTATCCCTCTTTTCTGTAAACAATTGCTTCTGAAGTTGTGAGGTGAAACTAGTGGAGCGCCTCCTGTTGTGGCTTGAGATGCAGTTTTGACGTATTGGACCATAAGATGTGCTAATTTTAATGTTGAACTACAATGCGATCCCTCAAGGAATAGTAACAGTCCTAGCCAAAACTTCTACAACTACCGTATATAGAAATCCTATATACACACTGGAACACCAATTCTATACATAAGTAATAAACTTTATTGAGAACATCATTAAATAAAAGCAATTAAAAAGGACAGTATAGCCAGACAAAAAGGAGTTGGTAAGGCAGGTAATATATCATTAGTTAGTATAAACTATGGTGTTGTGTGGGTAGGTACACTGTTTATGTCTCCTAGCTTGTGCTCTGTGAGTGGGGAAGCTTCATGGTAATGCTGCTATTCTGTGCTCCAATTGCACACTATTATTTGCTTTTCCCCTTTCTCCTGACCACTCGCTGGAGGCCATTTATTCAGTAAACTCCTTACTTAGGTTTGTTTTTTGTGCAATTTATACATGACTGTCATGTGTAACTTATCATTTTTGTTATACTGGTGGCCCTACTCTTTAGCTAGGAATAACTATGTCATGTTTTGCATTTATGCATTTATACTAACTAATGATATATTACCTGCCTTACCAACTCCTTTTTGTCTGGCTATACTGTCCTTTTTAATTGCTTTTATTTAATGATGTTCTCAATAAAGTTTATTACTTATGTATAGAATTGGTGTTCCAGTGTGTATATAGGATTTCTTGTTAGTTACCAACACACTCGATTTGAAATATATTGGTATTATTTTGCCCCTTCTTTGGATTTATTATAACTACCGTATATACTCGTGTATAAGCCGAGTTTTTCAGCACGATTTTTCGTGCTGAAAACACCCCCCTCGCCTTATACTCGAGTGAACTCTCCGCCCTCAGTGGTCTTCAACCTGCGGACCTCCAGAGGTTTCAAAACTACAACTCCCAGCAAGCTCGGGCAGCTATCGGCTGTCCGGGCTTGCTGGGAGTTGTAGTTTTGAAACCTCTGGAGGTCCGCAGGTTGAAGACCACTGCGGCCTTCGACATCATCCAGCCCCCTCTCACCCCCTTTAGTTCTGTACTCACCTCCGCTCGGCGCTGGTCCGGTGCTGCAGGACTGTCCGGTGGGGAGGTCGTCCGGTGGGATAGTGGTTCCGGGCTGCCATCTTCACCGGGGAGGCCTCTTCTCCGCACTTCGGGCCCGGCCCCGGAATAGTCACGTTGCCTTGCCTTCATTACCAACGTTCCTCTGCGTCATCGTCAAAGCAACGCCTCTATTCTGGGCCCGAAGCGCGGAGAAGAGGCCTCCCTGGTGAAGATGGCAGCCCGGAACCACTATCCCACCGGACGACCTCCCCACCGGACAGTCCTGCAGCACCGGACCAGCGCCGAGCGGAGGTGAAATGGGGGGGGGGGGGGGGGGGGGGCTGCAGCACCGGACCAGCGCCGAGCGGAGGTGAAAGGGGGGGCTAGGGGGGGGGGGGGGGCTGGATGATGTCAAAGGCCGCAGTGGTCTTCAACCTGCGGACCTCCAGAGGTTTCAAAACTACAACTCCCAGCAAGCCCAGACAGCCGATGGCTGCCCGGGCTTGCTGGGAGTTGTAGTTTTGAAACATCTGGAGGTCCGCAGATTGTGGAATGATGACAGGGGGAGGATGAAGGGGGGGGGGGGGGGGAGTGTGGAATGATGGCAAAGGGATGATGAAGGGGGGTGTGTGGGATTATGACAAGGGGATGATGAAGGGGGGGGGGATTATGGCAAGGGGATGATGAAGGGGGGGTGTGTGGGATGATGACATGGGGATGATGACAGGGGGATGATGACAAGGGGATGGTGACAAGGGCATGATGAAGGGGGGGTGGGGATGATGACAAGGGGATGATGAAGGGGGGTGTGGGATGATGACAAGGGGAAGGGGATGATGAAGGGGGGTGGGGATGATGACAAGGGGATGATGAAGGGGGGGGGGGGGTGGGATGATGACAAGGGGATGATGACAGGCGGTGATGATGACAGGGTGATGATGATGAGGGTGTTAATGATGGGGGTCTGGATGATGACAGGGGGATGATGTATTTCCCACCCTAGGCTTATACTCGAGTCAATAACTTTTCCTGGGATTTTGGGGTGAAATTAGGGGCCTCGGCTTATATTCGGGTGGGCTTATACTCGAGTATATACGGTAAATTTTTATCCAATAATCACTAATATACGGTAATCTTTAGCTATAATTCCTTAAATTTTCAATTACAAATACTATTTGCAATAAAACAATTTATAAAAGAAGAGTACTGAGGTCAAGAATTAGGGGTGGAGGGTGAATGCCAAGCATGTAACATTACATAAAGCAGCAGGTAAAGTCACAGTAAACACACAGCTTATATGTGTTTGTATAGGTGCTTAACCCTCCACAGGATGTATGGATAAGTCGTGGAAGGGGGGGAACGGCATCAGAGCAGGATTATGACGTTATACTGCTCTGTACTGTGCGGCACTTGGCTGGAAATGTCAGCCAGGGGCCACAGCAAATAGCCTACAACATGCCTCTGTGCCATATGATCCTTTCTCTGCTGCTCCAGCTTGCTTTAGCAGACTAGAGAAGCAGAGCACAGATTACACTGATCGATGCTGTGCAATTTTATTTTTGCGTTTTTCTTTCTCCCACCTCGCCTTCTAAAATCCATAACTCTTTTATATTCCCATCTGCAGACCCATGTGATGGCTTGTTTTTTGTGTGATCAATTGTACTTTGTGATGATACCTCTCATTTTACCATAAAATGTGCAAAGAACACAAAAAATTATTTTTTTAGTGAGGAAATTTAAATGAAAATCACAATTGTGCTAATTTTGGAGGGTTTTATTCTCACACTGTGCACTTTATGGTGAAAATAACATGTTTTCTTTATTCTGTGGGTCAATACGATTAAAATGATACCCATCCTCACATTGTTTTCTATTATTGTACCACTTTTAAAAAAATATCAAACTTTTTAAATAAAATCAGTATGTTTTGACCAACTATAACTTTTTCATTTTTCGGTATATGGGGCTGTGTGAGGGCTAATTTTTTGCGCCATGACCTGTATTTTTTTTTTTTTAGTACTTTTTTGTATATGTGATTTTTTGATCGCCTTTTATGCCGTTCACCATACAGTATCATTAACATTATATTTTCATAGATTTATAGACATTTACGCACGCGGCAATACCAAATATGTTTAATAATAATAATTTTTTATGCTTTTAGGGGTAAAATGGGGAAAAGAGGTGATTTAGATTTTTATTTTGGGGGGGAAAGATTTTTCAAATGTTTTTTTTTTTTTTTTTACTTTTATTTTTAACTTCTTATGTCCCCATAGAGGACTATTCATGGCAATCATTAGATTGCCAATACTGCTCAGTGCTATGCATATGCATAGCACAGATCAGTATTATCGCAAACTTCTGCTCTGGTCTGCTGGAAGGCAGATCAGTGCAGAAGACCCGGGGAAGGCAGTGGAGGCAGGTGAGGCAACCTCAGTCAGCCATCTTAGCCAATCTGATCCCTGCGGCAGCGCCTCAGGCGATCAGATCAGCAATTTCAAGTGCCGCACTGCCGCAGATGCCGTGATCTGCATTGATCACGGCATCTGAGGCGTTAAAGGCGAACATCAGCGCGATTGCTGTGTATGCTGCAAGCACCCCTATGATGCTCGCGGTCATGCACAGGCCGTAAATGTAAGTCCTGGTGCCCGAAGTACCTCCGCACCAGGACATACATTTATGTTCGAGATATTTCCGAACAAGTAAAATATTACATTATGTAAACTGCATGGTGAATGGCGTAGATGTAAAAAAAAAAAATTCAAAAGTCAAGAATTGCATATTTTTGGTCACTTCATAGACCATAAAAATGAATTTTAAAAAATGATCAGAAAAATAAAAACTACAGATGACTGTGCAAGAAATAAGCCCTCATACATGCCTGTATATAGAAAAATAAAAAAGTTCTGGGGGTCAGAACAGGGTAATTTTAAACCCTTAAGGACCAGGCCCATTTTGGCTGCAACCTGTTCAGGATCCAGGGCGTATGGGTACGTCCTGACACCCTGGTACTTAAGGACCCATGACGTACCTGTACACCCGTGGGAATTTCGGTCCCCACCGGGCGGAGACCGGACCAGGATGAATGCTGATATCGATCAGCAGGCACCCCGCGCAAATGCCCAGCGGGGGGGGGGGGAGGTGTCACCAGACCGCGGCAAATCGACGGTGAATTCACACCGGCGATTTGTGCAATTCCGGGTCATACGGGTCTATGGCGACCCGGTGACCTGGAAAATAAGGGGGATTGGGGTTGTCCAAGACACCCACGATCCCCCTGAAGGGATAGGAGTGAGGTGGCAGGGGTGCCAGCCCTCCTATCCCTGCTATTAGTCGTATAGACGCGATGGCCAATAGCAGATCGGGGGCGGGGGGATTAACTTTCGATTTCAGCGTTCTGCCCCCCCCCACAATAGGCGGGGCAGAACATGGAAACCGACAGGGACCGGCGCCGAAGGTCACTTACCCATCTGCGGAGGCTGCCGGCGTTGATTTGGCTGCGGTCTCTAAATTGTATCCCTCCAGATGTTGCAAAACTACAACTCCCAGCATGCCCAGACAGCTGTTTGGGCATGCTGGGATTTGTAGTTTTGCAACAGCTAGAGGTCTATAGTCTAGAGACCACTGCACAGTGATCTCCAAACTGTAGCCCTCTAGATCTTGCAAAACTGCAACATCTAGCATGCCCACACACCAGTTTTCTGTCTGGGCATGCTGGGATTTGTAGTTTAGCAACATCTGGAGGGCCACAGTTTGAAGATCACTGTGCAGTGGTCTCCAAAATGTAGCCCTCCAGATGTTGCAAAACTGCAAATCCCAGCCATGCCCAAACGGAAACATCTGTCTCGGCATGTTGGGAGTTGTAGTTGCGTACCGCCAGCTGTTGCATAACTACACCTCCCAGCATGCCCTTCGGCGATCAGTACATGCTGGGGGTTGTAGTTTTGCAACAGCTGGAGGCACACTGGTTGGAAAATACTGAGTTAGGTAACAGAACCTAACTGAAGGTTTTCCAACCAGTGTGCCTCCAGCTGTTGAAAAAGTACAACTCACAGCATGCACGGTCTGTCAGTACATGCTGGGAGTTGTAGTTTTGAAATAGCTGGAGGTTTGCCCACCTTCCATGTGAATGTACAGGGTACATTCACACTGGCGAGTTTACAGTAAGTTTCCTGCTTGAAGTTTGAGCTGCGGCAAACTCCTAGCGGGAAACTCACCGTAACCCGCCAGTGCGAATATACCCTAAAAACACTACACTACACTAACACTACACATAATAAAGGGTAAAACACTACATATACAACCCCTTACACTGCCCCCCCCCCAATTAAAATGAAAAACGTATTGTTGTATGGCAGTGTTTGCAAAACGGAGCCTCCAGCTGTTGCAAAACAACAACTCCCAGCATTTACGGACAGCCACTGACTGTCCAGGCATGCTGGTAGTTTAGCAACAGCTGGAGGCACCCTGTTTGGAAATCAGTGGCGTAGAATACCCCTATGTCCACCCCTATGCAATCCCTAATTTAGCCCTCAAATGCGCATGACCCTCTCTCACTTCGGAGCCCTGTCGTATTTCAAGGAAACAGTTTAGGGCCACATATGGGGTATTTCCGTACTCGGAGAAATTGCACTACAAACTTAAGGGGGCTTTTTCTCCTTTTACCCCTTATGAAAATGAAAAGTTGGGGGCTACACCAGCCTCTTAGTGTAAAAAAATAAAAATTGTACACTAACATGATGGTGTTGCCCCATACTTTTTATTTTCACAAGCGTTAAAAGGAAGAAAAAGCCCCCCAAAATTTGTAACGCAATTCCTCCTGAGTACGGAAATACCCCATATGTGGGCGGAAAATGCTCTGCGGACGCACAAGGCTCAGCAGTGAGAGCGCACTATGTACATTTGAGGCCTAAATTGGTGATTTGCACAGGGGTGGCTGATTTTACAGCGGTTCTGACATAATCGCAAAAAAATAAATACCCACATGTGACGCCATTTTAGAAACTACACCCCTCACGGAACGAAACAAGGGGTATAGGGAGTCTTAACACTCCACAGGTGTTTAATGAAAATTCTTCAAAGTTGGATGGAAAAATGAAAATAATAATAATAATAATAATAATAATAATAATAATTTCACTAAAATGCTGGTGTTACCCTAAATTTTTCATTTTCACTAGGGAAAATAGGAAAAAAGCCCCCCAGAATTTGTAACGCCATTTCTTCTGAGTGAGAACATACCCCATATGTGGATTTAAAGTGCTCAGAAGCAGGGCTGTGGAGTCGGAGGAAATTTTGGGTACCTGGAGTCGGAGTCGGCAAACAATGCACAGACTCCGACTCCTACTAAATTTAGATTGGAATGAAAAAAAAAAAAGCAAGTTTAAATGTCCCAATTCACAAAAAGTTATAATTAATGAATTCTCTACTGTAAGAATAAAGATCAATGCATGCAGTGCCTCATGTAACCGCAAAACAAACACGTTAAGTGACTGTGAAGAAGCACGCTTTTCATGTGCTTTACTATTTGGCACACAACGCACAATTAGGAGTGGCAATACTTATACTTTCCATAGTGTTGTGTCCTGCTGTTACAGGGAACCCATGGGTAACCTAGCCTCTCACTGATAAGGGATTAAGGAAATATGTTTTTTGCAGGACTAGAGACACTTGCATAAGTGAAGGGAATGGAGGGTCAATAGTTCAAGACTGAAGCTGTAAACCATTGGAAAAACCGCTGCCATTCAGCTAAGGCTATTAAAACTTGTAAACTCGATTGTTAGCTTAAAGGGGTACTCCGCCCCTAGACATCACGAGGGGCGGAGCCGTGATGTAGCGATGCTCCGGCCCCTGTATCGTCCGTCATTATGCACAGAGCGAACTCGCTCTGTGCAGTAATGAGAGCGCGGTGCCGCAGTGGCGATCCCGGGGGTCCCCAGCAGCGGGACCCTGGTGATCTGACATCTTATCCCCTATCCTTTGGAAAGGGGATAAGATGTCAGATCGCCGGGGTCCCGCTGCTAGGGATCCCAGGGATCGCCGCTGCGGCACCGCACGCTCATTACTGCACAGAGCGCGTTCACTCTGTGCGTATTGACGGGCGATACAGGGGCCAGAGCATCGTTACATCACGGCTCCGCCCCTCATGATGTCACGGCCCGCCCCCTCAATACAAGTCTATGGGAAGGGGCGTGGGGGTCGTCACGCCCCCTGCCATAGACTTGCATTAAGGGGGTGGGCCGTGATGTCATGAGGGGTGGAGCCATGACGTCACGCTCCGTCCCCTGTATCGTCCATCATTACGCACAGAGCGAACTCTCTCTGTGTAGTAATGAAAGCGCGGTGCCGCAGCGGCGATCCCGGGGGTCCCCAGCAGCGGGTCCCCGGCGACCTGATATCTTATCCCCTATCCTTTGGGGATAAGATGTCTAGGGGCGGAGTACCCCTTTAAACTTGACTATGGGATTCTACTAGGGAAATCATGTTTTATAATAAATGCCCCTTCCTGGATCCTCCCACTGCCCTATCTTCAGCAGCAGATCAGCACACAAACTGTCGGGGTCGGGGAGTCGGGGTCGGAGTTGGAAGCACAGAAAACTCTGGAGTCGGAGTTGGAGTCGGAACATTTATCTACCGACTCCACAGCCCTGCTCAGAAGAGAGGGAGCCCCATTGGGCTTTTGAAGAGAAAATTTGTCCGGAATTGAAGGCCACGTGTGTTTACAAATCCCCCCATAGTGCCAGAACAATGGACACACATGTGACCCCCATTTTGAAACTACACGCCTCACATAATGTAATAAGGGGTTCAGTGAGTATTTACGCCCCACAGGTGTCTGACAGATTTTTGGAACAGTGGTCCGTGAAAATGAAAAATGTAATTTTTCATTTGCACAGCCCACTGTTCCAAAGATCTGTCAAACGCCAGTGGGGTGTAAATACTCACGGCACCCCTTATTAAATTCTGTGAGGGGTGTGCAAAATGGGGTCACATGTGGGGGGTGGGGGGTGGGGGGTTCCACTGTTCTGACACCACGGGGGGCTTTGTAAACGCACATGGCCCCTGACTTCTATTCCAACCAAATTCTGTCTCCAATAGCTCAATGGCGCTCCTCTTCTGAGCATTGTAGTGCGCCAGCAGAGCACTTGACGTCCACACATGGGGTATTTTCTTACTCAGAAGAAATTGGGTTACAAATTTTGGTGGTAATTTTCTCCTATTACCCCTTGTAAAAATGTAAAATTTGGTGAAAAAACTGCATTTTAGTGAAATAAAAAAAAAAATCATTTACACAGCCAACTTTAACAAAAAGTCGTCAAACACCTGTGAGGTGTTAAAGGGGTATTCCAGGCCAAAACTTTTTTTTTATATATCAACTGGCTCTGGAAAGTTAAACAGATTTGTAAATTACTTTTATTAAAAAATCTTAATCCTTCCAATAGTTATTAGCTTCTGAAGTTGAGTATTTGTTTTCTGTCTAACTGCTCTCTGATGACTCGCGTCCCGGGAGCTGTGCAGTTCCTATGGGGATATTCTCCCATCAGGCACAGCTCCCGGGACATGACATCATCACTGAGCAGTTAGACAGAAAACTTCAGAAGCTAATAACTATTGGAAGGATTAAGATTTTTTTAATAGAAGTAATTTACAAATCTGTTTAACTTTCCGGAGCCATTTGATATATATAAAAAGGTTTTGCCTGGAATACCCCTTTAAGGCTCACTGTATCCCTTGTTACGTTCCTTGAGGGGTGTAGTATCCAAAATAGTATGCCATGTGTTTTTTTTATTTGGTGTTCTGGCAGCATAGGGGCTTCCTAAATGTGACATGCCCCCCAAAAACAGTTCCAGCAAAATTTGCTTTCCAAAAGCCAAATGTGACTCCCCTTCTGAGCATTGTAGTGCGCCAGCAGAGCCCTTGACGCCCCCACATGGGGTATTTCCATACTCAGAAGAGATGGGGGTGACAAATTTTGGGGGGCATTTTCTCCTATTACCCCTTGTAAAAAAAAAATTATTTGGGGGAAAACCAGCATTTTAGTTTAAAAAAAATAATTAACACATCCAAATTTAACGAAAAGTCGTCAAACACCTGTGGTGTGTTAAGGCTCACTGTACCCCTTGTTACGTTCCTTGAGGGGTGTAGTTTCCAAAATAGTATGCCATGTGTTTTTTTTTTTTTGCTGTTCTAGCACCATAGGGGCTTCTTAAATGTGACATGCCCCCCAAAAACCATTTCAAAAAAATTCACTCTACAAAATCCCACTGTCGCGCCTTCCCTTCTAAGCCCTCTAGTGCAGCCGCCGAACACTTGACATACACATATGAGATATTTCCTTACTCGAGAGAAATTGGGTTACACAAGATTTCTCTCCTTTTATCCCTTGTAAAAATAAAAAAATTGGGTCTACAAGAACATGCCAGTGTAAAAAATTATTTTGAATTTTCTCCTTCAATTTGCTGCTATTCCTGTGAAACACCTAAAGGGTTAACACACCTACAGAATGTCATTTTGAATACTTTGAGGGGTGCAGTTTTTATCATGGGGTCATTTATAGGGTATTTCTAATATGAAGGCCCTTCAAATCCACTTCAAAACTGAACTGGTCCCTGAAAAATTTAGATTTTGAAAATGTGAAAAATTGGAAAATTGCTGCTATACTTTGAAGCCCTCTGATGTCTTCCAAAAGTAAAAACATGTCAGTTTTATGATGCAAACATAAAGTAGACATATTGTATATGTGGATCAATATACAATTTATTTGGAATATCCATTTTCCTTATAAGCAGAGAGCTTCAAAGTTAAAAAAAAAAAAAAAAAATGCAAATTTTCAATTTTTTCATCTAATTTGGGAATTTTTCACCAAGAAATGATGCAAGTATCGATGAAATGTTACCACTAACATAAAGTAGAATATGTCAAGAAAAAACAATCTCGGAATCCGAATGAAAGGTAAAAGCATCCCAGAGTTATTAATGCTTAAAGTGACAGTGGTCAGATGTGCAAAAAATGGCCGGGTCCTACACTGAAAATCGTCTGGGTCCTTAAGGGGTAAGGACCAGAGCGTTTTTTGCTGACCACTGAAATTTTGCATTTTTCTGACTTTGAAGCTGTCTGCTTGTAAAGACAATAGACATTTCAAATAAATTATATTTTGATTCACAAATACAATATGTCTTCTTTATGTTTGCATCATAAAGTTGACATGTTTTTACTTTCGGAAGACATCAGAGGGCTTCAAAGTTCAGCAGCAATTTTCCAATGTTTCTCAAAATTTTCAAAATCGGAATTTTTCATGGATCAGTTCTGGTTTGAAGTAGATTTGAAGGGCTTTCTTTTTAGAAATACCCGATAAATTACCCCATTATAAAAACTGCACCCCTCAAAGTATTCAAAATGACATTCAGTAAGTGTGTTAACTCTTTAGGTGTTTCACAGGAATAGCAGCAAAGTGAAGGAAAAAATTTGAAATCTTAATTTTTTACATTCGCATGTTCTTGTAGACCCAGTTTTTAAATTTTTCAAGGGGTAAAAGGAGAAAATCCTCTAAAAATGTGTAGCCCAATTTATCTTGATAAAGGAAATACCTCATATCTGTATGTCAAGTGTTCGGCCGGCGCAGTAGAGGGCTCAGAAGGAAAGGAGCTAAATGGTTTTTGGGGGGCATGTCGCATTTAGAAAGCCCCTAAGGTGCCAGAACAGCAGAGAACCCCCCACATGGCATACCATTTTGGAAACTACACCCATCAAGGCATGTAACAAGGGGTCCAGTGAGCCTTAACACCCCACAGGTGTTTGACGACTTTTCATTAGTCGGATGTTTAAATGAAAGAAAAAAATTTTTTCACTAACGTGCAGTTTTTTCCCCCACATTTACCATTTTTACAAAGGGTAATGGGAGAAAATGCCCCCCAAAATTTGTTACCCCATCTCTTCTGAGTATGGAAATACCACATGTTAGGAAATAAAATGCTCTGCGGGCGAACTACAATGCTCAGAAGAGAAGGAGTCACATTTGGCTTTTGGAAAGCAGATTTTGCTGAAATCGTTTTTGGGGGGGCATGTCGCATTTAGGAAGCCCCTATTGTGCCAGACAACGTAACAAGGGGTACAGGGAGCCATAACATTTGTAAACACACGTGGCCTTTAATTCCGGACAAATTTTCTCATCAAAAGCCCAATGGCGCTCTCTCTCTTCTTAGCATTGTAGTTCGCCCACAGAGCACTTTACATCCACATATGGGGTATGTTCTTACTCAGAAGAAATGGGGTTACAATTTTTTTTCTTATTTTCCCTTGTGAAAATGAAAAATTTAGGGTAACACCAGCATTTCAGTGAAAATTTTTTTTTTTAAATGTTCCCATCCATTTTTAACAAAAATTCGTCAAACACCTGTGGGGTGTTAAGGCTCACTATACCCCTTGTTTCATTCCGTGAGGGGTGTAGTTTCCAAAATGGGATCACATGTGGGTATTTATTTTTTTGCATTTGTCAGAACCGCTGTAAAATCAGCCACCCCTGTGCTAATCACCAACTTAGTCCTCAAATATACATAGTGTGCTCTCATTCCTGAGCCTTGTTGTGCGTCCGCAGAACATTTTATGCCCACATATGGGGTATTTCCGTACTCCAATTTTTGGGGTCTTTTTTTTCCTTTTACCGTTTGTGAAAATAAAAAGTATGGGACAACACCAGCATGTTAGTGTAAAAATGTTTATTTTTTTACACTAACAGGCTGGTGTAGACCCCAACCTTTCCTTTTTATAAGGTGTAAAAGGAGAAAAAGCCCGCCAAAATTTGTAGTGCAATTTCTCCCCAGTACGGAAATACCCCATATGTGGCCCTAAACTGTTTCCTTGAAATACGACAGGGCTCCGAAGTGAGAGAGGGTCATGCGCATTTGAGGGCTAAATTAGGGATTGCATAGGGGTGGACATAGGGGTATTCTACACCAGTGATTCCCAAACAGGGTACCTCCAGCTGTTGCTAAACTCCTAGCATGCCTGGGCAGTCAGTGGCTGTCCAGAAATGCTAGGAGTTGTTGCTTTGCAACAGCTAGAGGCTCAGTTTTGGATACACTTCCATACAATACGTTTTTCATTTTTATTGGGGGGACAGTGTAAGGGGGTGTATTTTTAGTGTTTTACCCTTTATTATGTGTTTAGTGTAGTGTCTTTAAGGTACATCCGCACTGGCGGGTCACGGTCAGTTTCCCGCTAGGAGTTTGGGCTGCGGTGAAAAATTTGGCGCAGCTCAAACTTGAAGCAGGAAACTTACTGTAAACCCGCCCTTGTGAATGAACCCTGTACATTCACATGGGGCGGTAAACCTCCAGCTGTTTCAAAACCAACAACTCCCAGCATGTACTGACAGACTGTGCATGCTGGTAGTTGTACTTTTGCAACAGCTGGAGGCACACTGGTTGGAAAACCTTCAGTAAGGTTCTGTTACCTAACTCAGTATTTTACCAACCAGTGCGCCTCAAGCTTTTGCAAAACTACAACTAGGAGCTGTATTTTTGCAAGATCTAGGGGGCCACAGTTTAGAGACCACTGCACAGTGATCTCCAAACTGTAGCCCTCCAGCTGTTGCAAAACTACAAAGCCCAGCAAACAGCTGTCTGGGCATGCTGGGAGTTGTAGTTTTGCAACATCTGGATGGCTAAAGTTTATAGACCACTGTATAGTGGTCTCAGACTGTAGCCCTCCATATGTTGCTAGGCAACTCACCGGCTTCCGTAGGATCCAGGGAGCCGCATCGCCGTCCTCTGCTGCTGTCTTGGACAACCCCAATCCCCCTTTTTTTTCGGTTTACCAGGTCACCATAGACCCGTATGACCCGGGATCGGCGCAAATCACCGGTGTGAATTCACCAGCGATTTGCGGCGATCACCGATATGGGGGGGGGGATCTGATGACCCCCCATGGGCATTTGCGTGGGGTGCCTGCGCATCGATATCAGCAGTCACGCTGGTCCCCGCCCGGCGCGCGTCGTGGACCGAAATTCCCATGGGCGTACAGGTATGCCCTTGTTCCTTAAGTACCAGGGAGCGAAGGCGTACCTGTATGCCTGTGGTCGCTAAGTGGTTCAGCATACTATATATATATATATATATATATATATATATATATATATATATATATATATATATCATCTATATTACTATACTGTATATAAGGGAGATTCAAAAAGGCCATTAGCACTCCGCGGGCTGTCTGGGTAAGAAGTAGGGATCGACCGATAACGTTTTTTTAGGGCCGATACTCTGTGGAGGTTAGGGCCGATAACTTATACTGATATTCCAGTATAAGTTAACGGCAATTTATCCCCCCCCAACGACACCGCTGCAGATCATTGATTTAAAGCGGGAGCTTTAAATCAATGAAATGCAGTGGCTTTTGCGGTGCCAGAGACCACCGCCGCCACCCACTTTTCTCTCCCTGCCTGTCCTTAGTCCTATCACCTCCACAACTCCCCCCCCCCCCCCCCGCACCGCACTCAGAATTCATGGAATACATCTTGAGTTTAATTTTTCTGTCAACACCTACTGATTAAATTGAAATGGAAAATCAGGAAAAAAATGTAATTATAACATTCTGCCTCCATTTTTCTTTCATTTCTGTGAAACGCCTAAAGGGTTAATTAACTTCTTTAAAGTCATTCTGACTGCTTTAACCCCTTAAGGACTCAGGGTTTTTCCGTTTTTGCACTTTCGTTTTTTCTTCCTTACCTTTTAAAAATCATAACCCTTTCAATTTTCCACCTAAAAATCTATATTATGGCTTATTTTTTGCGTCACTAAATCTACTTTCCAGTGACATCAGTCATTTTACCCAAAAATTCACGGCGAAACGGAAAAAAAAATCATTGTGCGACAACAAATCGAAGAAAAAACGCCATTTTGTAAATTTTGGGGGCTTCCGTCTCTACGCAGTGCATATTTCGGTAAAAATGACACCTTATCTTTATTCTCTAGGTCCATACGGTTAAAATGATACCCTACTTATATAGGTTTGATTTTGTCGTACTTCTGGAAAAAATCATAACTACATGCAGGAAAATTTATACGTTTTAAAAATGTTATCTTCTGACCCCTTTAACTTTTTTATTTTTCCACGTACAGGGCGGTATGAGGGCTCATTTTTTGCGCTGTGATCTGAAGTTTTTATCGGTACGATTTTTGTTTTGATCGAACTTTTTGATCACTTTTTATTCATTCTTTAATGGTATAAAAAGTGACCAAAATACGCTTTTTTGGACTTCGGAATTTTTTTACGTGTACGCCATTGACCGTGCGGTTTAATTAACAATATATTTTTATAGTTCGGACATTTACGCACGCGGCGATACCACATATGTTTATTTTTATTTACACTGTTTTCTTTTTTTTATTGGAAAAGGGGGTGATTCAAACTTTTATTAGGGAAGGGGTTAAATGACCTTTATTAACCCTTTTTTAAATTTTTTTTTGCAGTGTTATAGGTCCCATAGGGACCTATAACACTGCACACACTGATCTCCTATGCTGATCACTGGCGTGTATTAACACGCCTGTGATCAGCATTATCGACGCTTGACTGCTCCTGCCTGGATCTCAGGCACGGAGCAGTCATTTGTCGATCGGACACCGAGGAGGGAGGTAAGGGCCCTCCCGTTGTCCTGTAAGTTGTTCGGGACCCCACGATTTCACCGCGGCGGTCCCGAACAGCCCGACTGACTAGCCGGGATACTTTCGCTTTAGAAGCGGCGGTCAGCTTTGACCGCAGCTTCTAAAGAGTTAATACCGCACATTGCCGCGATCGGCAATGTGTGGTATTAGCCGCAGGTCCCGGCCGTTGATGAGCGCCGGGACCGACGCGATGTGATGTCCTGCGTCGTTAAGGGGTGCAGTTTTTTAAAACGGGGTGATTTATGGGGGCATCTAACATACAGGCCCCTCAATTCCACTTCAGAACTGCATTGGTCCCTGAAAAATCAGATTTTGACGTTTTCTTGTAAATCTAGAAAATTGCTGCTAAACTTATAAAACTTCTAACATTTTACAAAAGTAAAAGAATGTTTATCAAATGATGGGAACATAAGGTAGACATAGTGTATATGTGATAACCTGTATAGAGACACAAGCCAACCAGCAATAAAGAGCTGAAAAAAATGATATAACATGTAAAGTCCAGGGTCCTGTATTCGGGTGCGGACCAATGATAAACGGGTGCGTGGAGGTGCTAACTGTCCAGAAGTATAATATAATATATATATAATATAGTATAATATAAAACTGAAAGAAGTAAAGAGTTGCACTCACCACATCACCACAGGATGTTTTTCAAAGCAGAATTTATTTCATAATGGTGACAGAGATTGCGGAGGGAAGGGGGGAGTACAGGCATCAGCTCCGCCCCCCCTCACTCCACTGTAAGACTTGTAATCTCTTTACTTCTTTCAGTTTTATGGCGTATATGTTAATTAGTCATTCATTTTGTGTGGCATGACTTTGTCGAACAAGCAGAAAATGTAAAATCTAGAAAAATGCTTATTTTTAATGTTGTTCCGCAAAATTTAGCATTTTTTCACAATAAAAGCAATTTCAATCAATATGTCACAAAAAAAACTATCTTAGAATTGCTTTCATAAGTAAAAGCATTCCAGTGTTGTTACCAAATAAGGGGACACATGCTAAGGAGTAAAGGGGTTAAAAACATTTGAACAACTGAAGTAAAATGAATAGAAATTGGCTTTTATATGGAATGCAGTTGTTTTTCTTTTTTTTTTTTATTAAATAAATGTGCACCAAGAACAGTATTGTTTTCAACTGTATGGAAATATACTTTGGAGGTAAAGTGAATATGGCCTTAGCCTCTTTGCTTCATTGTTCTAATTTTTAGTTTTTATGACATTGTTTTGCATAATTTTTATCAACTTGGAACAAACCTGAGCAGGTATTACTCTTTATATTTCTATACTGAAAACGTTATGACATAGAGTTTCAGTTAATGTGCACCATGAAATACTTCAAAGCAGGAGATTCAGATCCTGTCATCATAGTCCCCTTAGCATGAAATGCACAAACAACTGTTCCAGTTTCAGGACATGAAAAAGTGGTTAAAATGGTGTGTTTTTCAATAAAAGCATGCCCCACACTGTACACATGTTTCAGAACCTTTTTCAGCAGGTAGAGTTGTTTTCATCAATTTCCTCTTCACTATTTGGTTGCTGTGGCATCGTGCTTCCTTTTGAAGCGTACACGTGAGCTGTAAAGCAGATCTCTCCTGGTTATTGAAAGCATGAATCAGATACTTTACTGCAGCACGGATGAGTAACACATAAGAGGCTGCATTTATATTCAAACTATTGCATAGTGGAGAAAAACAAACCTGGGTAAAAACATGTATATTTTTAAGTAAGCCTTGGTAATTTGCTCTTTACTCTTCCTAATGTCCCAATGTTTTGTGCTTATTTAGTGCTAGATAGAGGACAATTTCAAACTTAAGAATAGAATTTATTTCTTGGTATATTTTAGAGCCTTTTCAAAAGGTTTAGTTTTTGTTGTATTTTAAAGATATTAAACAGTGGAATGTTGCTATTTTTCACCTTTGAAATCAATGTGAAACAAGGTTGAATAACTTCAGAGATGCTCCACTTGTTTGTGCCCAAACCAAACTATGACTACTTTCCTGCTATTATTATAATGCAGTTCATACAAAGATGGAGCTATTAGGTCATTAACTGTCTGTTTTATTTTTATTGTAGCTCTGAATGGCAATTTAGAATAAAACATGTCATTGTGCACAAAAGATATTCATAGCAACCAATCAGATTTCAGCTTTAAATTTTCCAGAGCAGAATTTACAGAGCATCTGTCAGGACCAGAACGCTCATTGTTTACAGATCTACTAACCCTTTAAGGGCCCAGACAATTTTCACTGTAGGACCCGGCCATTTTTTGAACATCTGACCACTGTCACTTTAAACATTAATAACTCTGGAATGCTTTTAGTTATCATTCTGATTCCGAGATTATTTTTTCGTGACATATTCTACTTTAACATAGTGGTAAAATTTTGTGGTAACTTGCATCATTTCTTGGTGAAAAATCCCAAAATTTGATGAAAAATTAGAAAATTTAGCATTTTTCTAACTTTGAAGCTCTCTGCTTGTAAGGAAAATGGATATTCCAAATAAAAAATGTTTTGG
Organism: Hyla sarda; assembly: GCF_029499605.1. Lineage (NCBI taxonomy): Eukaryota > Metazoa > Chordata > Amphibia > Anura > Hylidae > Hyla > Hyla sarda. Next base: position 238,241,598 of record NC_079191.1, read on the forward strand.
ATTCACATATACAATATGTCTACTTTATGTTTGCATCATAAAATTTTTTACTTTTGGAAGACACCAGAGGGCTTCAAAGTTCAGCAGCAATTTTCCAATTTTTCACAAAATTTTCAAACTCACAATTTTTCATGGACCAGTTCAGGTTTGAAGTGGATTTGAAGGGTCTTCATATTAGAAATACCCCACAAATGACCCCATTATAAAAACTGCACCCCCCAAAATATTCAAAATGACATTCAGTCAGCATTTTAACCCTTTAGGTATTTCACAGGAATAGCAGCAAAGTGAAGGAGAAAATTCACAATCTTCATTTTTTACACTTGCATGTTCTTGTAGACCCAATTTTTGAATTTTTACAAGGGGTAAAAGGAGAAAATGTATTCTTATGTTTGTAGCCCAATTTCTCTCGAGTAAGCACATACCTCGTATGTCTATGTAAATTGTTCGGCGGGCGCAGTAGCGGAGGAGCGAAGGAGCGACAAGGGGATTTTGGAGAGTACGTTTTTCTGAAATGGTTTTTGGGGGGCATGTTGCCTTTAGGAAGCCCCTATGGTGCCAGAACAGCAAAAAAAAAAAACACATGCCATACCATTTTGGAAACTAGACCCCTTGAGGAACGTAACAAGGAATAAAGTGAGCCTTAATACCCCACAGGGGTTTCACGACTTTTGCATATGTAAAAAAAATAAAATGTTTTCACTAAAATGTGCGCTTCCCCCCAAATGTCACATTTTTGCAAGGGTTAATAGCAGAAAAGACCCCCCAAAATTTGTAACCCCATCTCTTCTGAGTATGGAAATACCCCATGTGTGGACATCAAGTGCTCTGCTGGCGCACTACAATGCTCATAAGAGAAGGAGCGCCATTGAGCTTTTGGGAAAAAAATTGTTTGGAATGGAAGTCAGGGGCCATGTGCGTTTACAAAGCCCCCCGTGGTGCCAGAACAGTGGACCCCCCCCCCACATGTGACCCTATTTGGAAACTACACCCCTCACAGAATTTAATAAGGGGTGCAGTGAGTATTTACACCCCACTGGCATTTGACAGATCTTTGGAACCGTGGGCTGTGCGAATGAAAAATTTAATTTTTCATTTTCACGGACCACTGTTCCAAAAATCTGTCAGACACCTGTGGGGCATAAATGCTCATTATACCCCTTATTACATTACATGAGGGGTGTAGTTTCCAAAATGGGGTCACGTGGGTATTTATATTTTTGCGTTTATGTCAGAACCACTGTAAAATCAGCCACCCCTGTGCAAATCACCAATTTAGACTTCAAATGTACATGGTGCGCTCTCACTCCTGAGCCTTGTTGTGCGCCCACAGAGCATTTTACGCCTACATCTGGGGTATTTCTGTACTCAGGAGAAATTGCGTTACAAATTTTGGGGGTCTTTTTTTCCTTTTGACGCTTGTGAAAATAAAAAGTATAGGGCAACACCAGCATGTTAGTGTAATTTTTTTTTTTTTTTTACACTAACAAGCTGGTGTAGCCCCAACTTTTCCTTTTCATAAGGGGTAAAAGGAGAAAAAGCCCCCCAATATTTGTAGTGCAATTTCATGCGAGTTCGGAGATACCCCATATGTGGCCCTAAACTGTTTCCTTGAAATATGACAGGGCTCTGAAGTGAGAGAGCTCCATGCGCATTTGAGGACTAAATTAGGGATCGCATAGGGCTATTCTAAGCCAGGTATTCCCAAACAGGGTGCCTCCAGCTGTTGCTAAATTCCCAGCATTCCTGGACAGTCAGTGGCTGTCCGGAAATGCTGGGAGTTGTTGTTTTGCAACAGCTGGAGGCTCGGTTTTGGAAACACTGCCATACAATACGGTTTTCATTTTTATTGGGGGGAACAGTGTAAGGGGGTGTATATGTTGTGTTTTACCCTTTATTATGTGTTAGTGTAGTGTAGTGTAGTTTAGTGTAATGTAATGACGTGCTACGGTGAGTTTCCCGCTAGGAGTTTGAGCTGCGGCGAAAAATTTGCCGCAGCCCAAACTTGAAGCAGGAAACTTGCTGTAAGCCTGCCCTGTGTGAATGTACCCTGTACGTTCACATGGGGGGGGGGCAAACCGCAAGCTGTTTCAAAACTACAACTCCCAGCATGTTCTGACAGACCGTGCATGCTGGGAGTTGTACTTTTGCAACAGCTGGAGGCACACTGGTTGGAAAAAATTCAGTTAGGTTCTGTTACCTAACTCAGCATTTTCTAACCAGTGTGCCTCCAGCTGTTGCAAAACTACAACTCCCAGCATGTACTGATCGGCGACGGGCATGCTGGGAGAAGTAGTTATGCAATAGCTGGAGGTACGCAACTACAACTCCCAGCATGCCGAGACAGCTGATTGCTGTTGGGACATGCTGGGATTTGCAGTTTTGCAACATCTGGAGGGCTACAGTTTTAGAGAACACTGCAAATTGCTCCAAAATGTGGTCCTCCAGCTGTTGCAAAACTACAATTCCCAGCATGCCCAGACAGCAAACAGTTCTTTGGGAATGCTAGGAGTTGTAGTTTTGCAAGATCTGGAGGGCTACAGTTTAGGGACCACTATATAGTGGTCTCAAACTGTAGCCCTCCAGCTGTTGCAAAACTACATATTCCAGCATGCCCAAACAGCTGTCTGGGCATGCTGGGAGTTGTAGTTTTGCAACATCTGGAGGGCTACAGTTAAAGACCACTGTATAATGGTCTCAAACTGTACCCTCCAGATGTTGCTAGGCAACTCACCGACTTCCGTCGGATCCAGCCACACATCATCGCCGCCCGCCGATCTCAGTCGCCTGCAGCCTCCGTCGCCCGCCCGGATTGGTAAGTGGATCTTTGGCGCCGGTCCCCGTCGTTTCCCCGTCCTGCCCCGCCTATTGTGGGAGGGCAGGACGGGGAAAACGAAAGTAAACCCCCCCGCCCCCGATCTGCTATTGGTGGTCGCGTCTAGACCAATAGCAGGGGTAGGAGGGGTGGCACCCGTGCCACCTCACTCCTATCTCTTCAAGGGGATCCTGGGTGTCTTGGACAACCCCAATCCCCCTTATTTTCCGGGTCACTGGGTCGCCATAGACCTGTATGACCTGGAATTGCCCAAATCACCGGAGTGAATTCACCGTCGATTTGCCGCGATCGCAGACATGAGGGGGGTCTGATGACCCCCCCCCCCCCCCCCTGGGCATTTGCGCGGGGTGCCTGCTGATCGATATCAGCATTCATCCTGGTCCGGTCCCCGCCCGGTGGAGACTGAAATTCCCACCGGTGTACAGGTGCGTCATGGGTCCTTACGTACCAGGGTGTCAGGACGTACCCATACGCCCTGGGTCCTGAACAGGTTGCGGCCAAAATGGGCCTGGTCCTTAAGGGGTTAAAATTACCCTGTTCTGACCCCCATAACTTTTTTTATTTTTCTATATACAGTGGTCCCTCAACATACGATGGTAATTCGTTCCAAACGACCCATCGTTTGTCGAATCCATCGTATGTTGAGGGATCCGTGCAATGTAAAGTATAGGAAGCTGTACTCACCTGTCCCCGCCTCTCCGGACCAGGTCCTCACCGCTCCCGAAGCTGTCCAAGGCGCTCCCGATGCTGTCCCGCTGCTCCGGTGTCGTCTTCGCGATCCTCTGGCTTCTTCCGCATCTTAGACACCCGCGATCCCCCTTACATTCCGAGTCACCGGGTCACTATAGACCCGTAATGACCCGTAATCGCGCAAATCGCAAGTGTGAATTCACTTGCGATTTGCCGCGATCGCCAACATGGGGGGGGGGGGGGGGGGAAATCTGATGACCCCCCTGGGCATTTGCACGGGATGCCTGCTGAATGATTTCAGCAGGCATCCCGGTCCGATCTTCGCCCAGCTCACGGCGGGGACTGGAACTGCCCATGACGTAACTGTACGTCATGGGTCCTTAAGACCCAGGGTGTTGGGACGTAACGTTACGTCATGGGTTCTTAACGGGTTAAACTGTTTGTCTAACCAAGGTAAAGTCATTGGGAGGAATATATCAAAACCTGTGCAAAGGAAAAGTTGCCCAGTTGCCCATAGCAACCAATCAGATTGCTTCTTTCATTTTGCAGAGGCCTTGTTAAAAAGGAAAGAAGCAATCTGGTTGCTATGGGCAACTGGGCAACTTTTCCTCTGGACAGGTTTTGATAAATCTCCCCCATTTGATCTTTCACATGATGCATCTGAACCCTCTTGGCTTGATAGTTGTGCAGCTGAGTTAGTAGACTCTTTATTTTAGATTAAGGATTGAAGAACTATCAGTGCATCATTTGATAGATGCCCTAATGAAAAGGGCTTTGCGAGAATGGGGATTCCCTAATCTTCTTTCCACCATCGTAGACAACTTTATTCATTCACATACTAAATAGAGATGGCATTGTAAGTACATTTGAATGATTTAAGCCTGTTGAAGTAAAAGAATGAGCTGAGCAATCTTGGTTTCATAAACTTGATCGAAGAGCTACGTAGGTTAAATAGCTTGGCATTTACAAGATCAGTGACAGAAAACTACAACCAGAATGGACAGTCGGAATTACAATGTTGATATTGCAGATTGGATGAAATAATGTGAGAGCCTGTCAAACAATCATTGAAATGGACAAAAAAAATTTTCAACATAGTGTTCAACAAGTGTTCAACATGTGTTCAGTCTAAAAATGTTTTTTTTTTTTTTCTGACAGGATTTGTCCAGTTTTTGGAAGGCTATTACATTGTGCTGATTACTAAGAGGAGAAAAATGGCTGACATTGGAGGTCATGCAATATACAAAATAGAGGATACAAGTATGATGTATATTCCAAATGATTCAGTCCGAGTCACCCACCCCGATGAAGCCAGGTAATAGATCTCAAGGCTAAAAGTTTTTCATGGTTTTATAGCAGTAAATCATGATCTTAAATGAACATATACATTTATATCAGCAATTAATAAATTCCATGTTAAAGCCTGTTCATCTTAAATACAAGGGGTTTCACAAATAAGATAAATAGGTCTAAACTGATGCATTCTGTCAAATGAAACACATTTTTAAAAACAAGTTATCAGAAATCAATAGTTTGCAAAAGGCGGCCCTACTAATATAGACGGGATGCTTTCTTGTTTTTTGTTTGTTGCCATGGGATACATCATGTAGACAGCTTTCTCCTCTGGTCAGACATGTTTAGTTGCTCAGTACTCCTTACACTCAGTGAATATACAGCCAAATAGACTGCAGTGTACAGCTGCTACACTGGCCTGTCAGAACCTTCTAGAAGTACAGTATCCCACATGAGTGTTTACACTTATTTTTGAAAATATTTTATTATACTTTTTCATGTAACAACACTGAAGAAATGACACTCAGCTACACTGTAGTGAGTGCACAGTCTGTATAACAATGTTTCATTTTGATGGCCCTTTAAATTAACTCAACACATAATCATTATTGTCTAAACCTTGGCAACAAAAGTGAATCCTCCTTTAAGTGAAAATGTCCAAATGAGACCCAGTTAGCCATTTTATCTCCCTGGCGTCATGTGACTTGTTACCTTGTAACACTAACAGGTTCCTCTCACTCTTTATAATTATAGTCACTGGAAGTTTAACATGGCACCACATGGCAAAAAAAAGAATTGTTGCTCTACATAAGCATGGCTTAGGCTATGGCAAGATTGCCAAGCCCTAAAACTGAGCTGCAGCAAAGTGAGTAAGACCGCACAGCGGTTTTACAAGACAGGTTCCAGTCAGAACAGGCCCCGCCATGGTCTGCCAAAGAAGTTAAGGGCATGTGCTAAGCATAATTGTCAGGTATGGGCAGGGAACAGTGAAGCCCTAACTCACCCACAGCCACTGTCCCTACCTGCGATGGATCGACAACCACAATGACAAACCCTCCCTGCTAAGTGCCGAGGCAGTGTTAGTAAAATAATAAAATACAAAAACAGTAGGAGTCGGGAAACAGCTGGAGGCGCACAAAATAAGAGATACACTAAGACACACACACTGTCAAATCAGTGTCTGTCTAGCCGAGGTCGGTACCAGTAAATAGTGGAGTACTGGAACGCAGAGCAAGAGAAGAGTCAAGGGAAAAGCAATCAATCAATCAATAAACAAGCAGGTAACCAGTAAGCAGGTAGTGTCAGCTAAGGTATAACCTTTCACAGATAATGAACTGATCACTGCTCCTAGCTTAAATAGAAAGGTGATCAGGGATACAAGGATAGTAGTAGTAGGAGTAGCAGAGCTGGATAGGTAGCAGAGGTGCGCTCCAAGCAGCTCCAGCCCAACTAAGTAATTTAACTCTGTGTTCGGCCAGAGCCAGATGTTACAGTACCCCCCCCCCCCCCCTTTTTTTTACGAGGGGAACTGGACCCTTAAGATCTTGGTCAAGTTTTTCCAGATGAGACGAGTGAGAGCTTCTGATAAGACTAGGAGTGTGTATGGCAGAAGATGGAACCCACGACCTCTCCTCAGGACCATAACCTTTCCAGAAAACATTAAGTGCGTGTATGCGAATGCCAGAAGCATCTATAATAAGATGAAGAGCTGGAACTATTAATGTTGGAGGAAAACAATGACATAATGGGAATAAGTGAGACATGGCTGAATGCAAGCTATGACTGGGTTTTTAATGTACAGGGGTACAGTCTCTTCAGAAATGACCATACAAGTAATAAAGGGGAGGGGTTTGCTTATATGTAAAATCCTGTCTTAGGCCCTTACTGCGTGAGTATGGTGAGGAAAATTATGTGGAGTCTCTGTGGGTGGAAATAAGGTAAGAACAAGAGATTACTGATTTTGTTATAAGACACCAAGTATATCAGAAGCAGCAGAAAACCTACTTATAGGACAAATAGACGGAGCAGCAAATAAGGGGGAAGTCATGATTATGGGGGACTTAAACTATCCTGACATCGACTGGGTATCTGAAACCTGTAGGTCCACCAAGGGAAACATATTTTTGGCAATTATATAGGACAAGTACCTATCCCAACTAGTGCTGGACCCAACAAGGGGGGGGGGGGGTCGCTTCTGGACCTTCTACTAACCAATAGGCCAGACATAGTAGAAATGCCGTGCTGAAAAACTCAGCTTATACTTGAGTAAATACGGTAGCAATAATTGCAGCAGAGAGAAGAATTGCCATAGAAAGAGAAAAGAACCACAAAATATTTTTCATCTACATAAATAATAGGAAATTTAAAACTGAAAATGTTGGCACCTTAAGAAATAATATAGGGGTAATGGTGGAGGAGGATGAGGAAAAGGCCAATGTACTAAATTACTTCTTCTCTACTGTATTTACAAAGGAAAATCCAATGTCAGATAACAGGGTAGGGAACAAAATAAATTCTCCTGCAAATCTCACCAGATGTCATCCATCCCAGAGTTTTGCAAGAATTAAAGGTACTACGGTGAAAACCTTTTTTCTTTTAAATCAACTGGTGGCAGAAAGGTAAACATATTTGTAAATGACTTCTATTAAAAAATCTTAATCCTTCCAGTATTTATTAGCTGCTGAATACTACAGAGGAAATTAATTTCTTCTTGGAATGCTCTCTGATGACATCACGAGCACAGTTCTCTCTGCTGATGTTATTATAATAATAATAACGTTTTATTGGGATTTGAACCCAAGTCCCCAGCACTGCAAGGTAGCAGTGCTAACCACTGAGCCACAATACTGCCCTTAGCATACATCTGCTATGCATGGTTGCTAAGATGGACAGAGATGTCAGCAGAGAGCACTGTGCTCGTGATGTCATCAGTGTTCCAAAAAGAAAGGAATTTCCTCTGTAGCATTCAGCAGCTAATAAGTACTGGAAGGATTAAGATTTTTTAATAGAAGTAATTTACAAATATGTAAACCATCAAACCAGTTGATTTAAAAGAAAAAAAGTTTTCACTGGAGTACCCCTTTAACCCCTTAAGGACTCAGACCATTTTGGCCTTAAGGACTCAGACAATTTAATTTTTACGTTTTCATTTTTTCCTCCTCGCCTTCTAAAAATCATAACTCTTTTATATTTTCATCCACAGACTAGTATGAGGGTTTGTTTTTTGTGCGACCAGTTGTCCTTTGTAATGACATCACTCATTATATCATAAAATGTATGGCGCAACCAAAAAACACTATTTTTGTGGGGAAATTAAAACGAAAAATGCAATTTTGCTAATTTTGGAAGGTTTCGTTTTCACGCCGTACAATTTACGGTAAAAATGACGTGTGTTCTTCATTCTGAGGGTCAATACGATTAAAATGATACCCATTATTACATACTTTTATATTATTGTTGCGCTTAAAAAAAATCACAAACCTTTTAACCAAATTAGTACGTTTATAATCCCTTTATTTTGATGACCTCTAACTTTTTTATTTTTCCGTATAAGCGGAGGTATGGGGGCTCATTTTTTGCGCCATGATCTGTACTTTTTTTTTTATACAACATTTGCATATAAAAAAATTTTTAATAATTTTTTATATTTTTTTTTTAATAAAATGTATAAAAAAAGTAGGAATTTGGGACTTTTTTTTTTTTTTCGTTCACGCCGTTCACCATACGGGATGATTAACATTTTATTTTAATAGTTTGGTCATTTACGCACGCGGCGATACCAAATATGTCTATAAAAAAAAATTACGCTTTTTGGGGGTAAAATAGGAAAAAACGGACGTTTTACTTTTTTATTGGGGGAGGGGATTTTTCACTTTTTTTTACTTTTACATTTTTTTACATTTTTTTTTACACTTGAATAGTCCCCATAGGGTACTATTCATAGCAGTACCATGATTGCTAATACTGATCTGTTCTATGTATAGGACATACAACAGATCAGTATTATCGGTCATCTTCTGCTCTGGTCTGCTCGATCACAGACCAGAGCAGGAGACGCCGGGAGCCGGACGGAGGCAGGTGAGGGGACCTCCGTCCGGCGTTCTGAATGATCGGATCCCCGCAGCAGCGCTGCGGGCGATCCGATCATTCATTCAAATCGCGCACTGCCGCAGATGCCGAGATCTGTATTGATCCCGACACCTGAGGGGTTAATGGCGGACGCCCGCGAGATCGCGGGCGTCGGCCATTGCCGGCGGGTCCCTGGCTGCGATCAGCAGCCGGGATCAGCCGCGCATGACACGGGCATCGCTCCGATGCCCGCGGTTATGCACAGGACGTAAATGTACGTCCTGGTGCGTTAAGTACCACCTCACCAGGACGTACATTTACGTCCTGCGTCCTTAAGGGGTTAAGTACCGTGCTAGACAGACCCTTATTTCTTATATTTAAAGATTCTATAATAACAGGGATTGTTCCACAGGACTGGCGCTTAGCAAATGTGGTACCAATATTCAAAAAAGGGGAACTATAGGCCTGTAAGTTTAACATCTGTTGTGAGTAAGATTTTAGGGGTTTTCTGAGAGATGCTATTTTGGAATATCTTAATCAAAATAACCTTCTGACAAAGCACCAACATTGGAGTTAGGTGGCCTCAGTCCTGTCAGAATATTCTGATCAGCTTCTATGAGAAGATCAGTTATAGATTGGATCGGTGTGAAGCTGTGGATGTTATATATCTGGACTTTTCTAAGACATTTGATACCGTGCCAAACAAAAGGTTAGTACATAAAATGAGGATGCTGGGACTGGGGGAGGATATATGTAAATGGCTTAGCAACTGGCTTAGTAATTGGAAGCAGAGGGTGGGGATTAATGAAATTTACTCTGGTTGGGTGACAGTTACTAGTGGAGTACCACAGGGGTCAGTACTGGGTCCACTTCTTTCAATATGTTTATTAATGTTACCTTGTAGAAGGATTCAAAAGTAGAATTTCTATATTTGCAGCTGACACCAAACTGGGTAGGGTGATCCCCACAGAAGATGATAACCTAATATTACAGAGGGATCTGGGGAAGCTGGAGGCTTGGGCACAGACATGGCAAATTAAGTTTAATGTCGAGAAATGTAAGGTTATGCACTTGGGCCAGAAAAACAAAATGTAAAATGATATGCTTAATAATAAGACATTAGGTAACACTTCTACCGAAAAAGACTTGGGGGTACTGGTGGACAGTAAACTCTACTTTAGTCATCAGCACGAGGCAGCGGCTGCCAAGGCTAACTATGTCATGGGATGTATCAAGAGAGGCATAGAGGCACGTGATAAGGACATAGTTTTGTCTTTGTATGAATCACTAGTCAGACCACATATGGAGTATTGTGTCCAATTCTGGGCACCTGTATATAAATAGGACACGGCTGAACTGGAGAGAGTGCAGAGGAGGGCGACAAAGATAATTGATGGTATGAGAGGATTACAGTCCCAAGACAGGTTATCAAGCTTGGTGTTATTTTGTTTAGAGAAAACGGAAAAAGGGAAAGGGGACCCACAACCTCACCTAATGTGTTGTACCGACCTACTGGGAGGGTGCAATATTGCAAGCCCAACACTGTTGGGAGGTATGGGAGGAGAATGGTGGATGCAGTATACAGCTCTATCTCTCCTATCCGTGTCCTCTAGGGTACGGAATAATGGAGCAAGAGTAGGTAGATGAAAGTGGGGAATTTGTAGAGCGCTCCTGCTAGCAAAGGACAGACTCAAGATGCCACAGTTGTACAGGACAATTTATTGGAATTTTTTCAGACAAAGCGTTTTGGCGCTCACAAGCACCTTCATCAGGTCCACAAACAAATAAGTTAGATGCGTATTGAGGTGCCGACAATGCTTGAGTGGCTTTGCCTTAGGACCTGATGAAGGCGCGTGCGCATGTGAGCGCCGAAACGAGTTGTTCAAAAAAATGCCAATAAATCGTCCTGTGCAACCGTGGCGTCTTGAGTCCGTCCTTTGCTAGCAGGAGCACTCTACAAATTCCCCACTTTTATCTGTCTACTCTTCCTTTGTTTAGTGAAAAGACATCTTGGGGGATCTGATCACAATGTACAAATATGTGAATGGACAGTACAGAGATCTTTCTAGTGATCCTTTTATACCTAAGCCGATAACCATGACAAGGGGGCATCCACTACGCCTAGAAGAAAGAAGGTTTCACCATCATCACATACAGAGATTCTTTAATGTAAGAGCAGTGAGACAATGGAACTCTCTGCCACATGATGTTGTGATATCTGACTCTCTAAACAAGTTCAAGGGAGGCCTGGATTTTTTTGTGGAAAAATATAATATTACAGGTGATGGATAGTAGATTAATGGGGATAGAACTTTGGACCAACGATTTATTCTGATCGCCATACTGGGGACGGTAAAGAATTTTTCCTCATGGGGCAATTGGCATCAGCCTAATGGAGGGTTTTTGCCTTCTTTTGGATCAACATGGTAGGGTTTTAGGTTTAACTCGATGGAGTCTTTTCTTTTTTCAACATTACAAACTATGTTAATGTTACTATGTTACACTGTTATACAGGCTGTGCAGCCACTACATTGTATTCAGAGTGTCATTTCTTCAGTATTGTCACATGAAAAGACATAAAATATTTACAGAAATGTAAGGGGTATATTAAACTATGGGACAAACTGTATATCATTTATTGCAATAAATATGCATAAGCCTGTTTGGCTTAATATTCACTGGCCAGATTGAAGTCTGTAATACTTAATACATTTAATTTCATTCAACCTAACAAAATATTAGGTTTGCCGTGGAAAGTGGAGCCTGGTAAAAACCCTTTAAATGAGACTTGGTTTTTTTTTTCCCTAATTTTTTTTCTTTGTTGGCCAAATTATTAACTTAAAAAAAGATTACAGTCTCACTTGTTTAGTTAATATAATGGTGATTATCAACTGTGATTCATTGGACCCAGGTGGCTAAACCATATATTATTTAAGAATCGGGATGCTTTCAAGCATCCAAAAACAAACAAGTAACACGAAGGACACATAGATGCTCAAATACACACACTAAATACTCACTTTAAAATACAGAAATCACTTTATATCAAATGAATAACAAAATAGTTTAAAACCATTACAAAGCTTAGTAAAGCATACATACCGACTGAGGGAGCAAAAGAGCTCAACCTCAGGAAAACAAAAAATCATAAGGTGTACAATATAGTTCTCCAACTAACAGTAATACTCCTCTGTAACAAAGTGCACAAAATAAACAATGTAATACTGGTAACGAGGTCAGAAAAATTAAATAAGTATATGTATAGTAAAATATGCAGTATATACTTTAATGCCACAGGTGGTCAGTCAGACCAGAATGTGCAATAAAAGTGCTATAGGGCCACAATAGAGAACATAAGTGACCCAAATCCCTACTGCATAAAACAAAAGAACCCCTTGTCAGGCTGCCGTGCCCATGAATACCAGACAAATACCAAAAGGGAGAAGCAGTGTCAAGGTCACGGGATCTAAACATATAACAGTAGATGTTCCAGTCTGGAAGGGGACTGTTCAGGACCGCTGCAGTGCTATAACTGGGTTTCAATCACTGGGTTCCAATCAGTCAAGAAATCTGCGGGAAGCCCTTTACCTGTCTTTATGTATGACATCAGATTGGCACTCTGAGAATACAGGAAGCCTCAGTAGCCTGAATAAGGCATATGGAATGGCATAGCATTGAACAGTGTTTGCAATCGAAGGATTAGCAATATTGCATTTGTGGTGCTTTGCTGTAGATTTTGTGATAAAATTAATGATGTCTTTACAAAGTACTATTGGCCTCACATAAACCAAGCGTGTAGGTGACTATTTAAAGACAAGGAGGGAAAAAATGGCATTATGTTGTTTTGCTTATTAGATTAGAATTGTCATATTATCAGGAATGCAAATATCTTCTTAAGCAGACAGGCCAAAAGAGGTGACAAAATAAATTGCAAAGAGGGGAGAGCACAGCGCACAGTACATCTTGTTTATTATAACATTAATTATAAATGGATTTGATTTTCATAAAATTCATTTTGCTTTAGTTTAGGTGCTAAAGGAACTATATCCTGCTGGTTGGCTTACTATTCAATGCAATTTGAAGAAAATCAGTTTACTTAGGCCCCTTTCACACTGCTGTTGCTCCACGTCGAGAAAGGCCATCAAAGTCTCTTTTTTTTTTTTTTTCTGACTTTAACGGCTGTTCACATGACAGGGAGCAACAGGCAACTACGGGTCCCGGCGGCTCCCATTTACGATTATGGGGGCCGCCGGGTGCCGTTATGAATAGCAGGAGAAAAAACCACACATGCAGTAATTTTTCTCCCGCTATTCTGCCCGGCTGTCACACTGCCGTGTACTAATGGCAGTGTGAAAGAAGCCTTACTCTTTGAAGGTTTAATGTTCTTTGTTGTTTTTGGTCCAGTGTGACCATATTTTTTGTCTTGATAATATGCCAATGTTTTTAAAATAAAAACGGATTAAGCTTGTTCTAATAAGGACTGTTCAATTACTTTTTGTTTTAGATATTTAAGAATATTCCAGAATGTAGATCTGTCTAGCAATTTCTACTTCAGGTACAGTTATATATATAAAGTTTTTTTTCCTGAGTAAAATTGTTGCTTCTCTGATACTGTAAATAAATCTTCTATACAACAGAAATAAATAAACATAGATAAAAGTATTCCTCAAAGAGAAAAGCAATGTTCATGGTCAATGAGCTTACTTTGGGAACATGCTATGGTAAGGCCTAGAGTGTTTCATAAGGAAATATATAGAAAGCCCATATATATATATATATATATATATATATATATATATATATATATATATATATTCATACATGAACTAGAACTTGGATGATTATGTATGCATAGGTGACACACAAACGCACGCTTCAGGTAATTATAATTTGAATAATGGGGCAGACTGACACTTGCAAATGCACGAGATTTTTGGTATAGACACTGTTTTGCTTAGCTGAAAGAGGTTTGTCTAGCTAGAATGCATCATTATGCCCCAACATTTTGGACAAATAGGTGTTCCAAACTAAGATACAGTGTTTTAAGATGCACCATATTTATCAAACAGCATTAGTCTCTGTAATAAATTTGGCAAATTTTTGGCTATTGATGTTTACACTGTCTCACAGTTAGGGTATGTTCACACGTGCTTAATTTGTTGCAGATTATCTGCTACTGATTTTGTACCCATTGACTTCAATGAGTAGGAAAATTAGCAACAGAAAATTTGCAGCAAAATAGTCAAGTGGAAACGTACTATTTAGGGTACGATCACAAGAGTGGTTTAGGAAGCAAGTTTGCAGCAAATTTCTGGTTGTGAAGTTAAGGTATTGAAAGAGCTTTATTCATCATTCTGTCTGGTTGTGAGTTTAAGCCGCAGCAAATTTTTAGCTGTGGAAATTTCCACAGAAGATTGCATTGATTTAACAGTGTGTTCATTTTGCCACTGCTCAAACTCGCAGTGGGAAACTTTCTTCACATTCACAATTAAATCTGCCTGTGCTACCCAAATATGCAATATATCCTGTGCGTGTGAATACATTCTAAGGGAACTTTCACATGAGTGGGCCTACAGTAAGTTACCTGCTGCCGTTTTGAGCTACAACACATTTTTTGCAGTGGACAATCCACAGCAGACCCCATTGTAGTTAATGTAACATGCTGCAGATTTTCTGCTGTGGAAAAAAACGTGAGTAAAACTTGCAGTTGGAAGATCTCGCAGGAAATCTGACAGTGTTTACATACCCTTAGATTTTTGTTTTAAAGGAACCTAGGGCTTATACCAATTGGTCATCTCAACACTTTCTCAAAGTCTGAATATGTAAGAATACGGTGACCATTTATATTAACATTTAAATGGAAACCTTTAGGCCACATTCACTTGACTATTTTTACGTCCGTTGAACGTATTGTTAAAATGGATTGTAAATGTTTGAGGGGCTCACACTATAAGGAAAAATATATACCGAGGTGACCGTGTTGCACCCTTTGTGCCAAAAAATACTTGATAATAATAATAGAAATTGGAACAGACTTCCTACTTTTTATAACATAATTTTGTACACATAATTAGTATATGTTCCAATTTATATTATTATTATTTTTAAACAATGTATTGTGAACATTTTATTTAAGAAAAATACAACAAAAGGCAGAGTTGTACAATCAGACTGTGGGTGGTGAACATAGAAGCATAAGAAAATGGGGAACAAAGAAGTAAGTCAATCCCCAAAACAGTGCAGTGCTAAAAGTCTCATGTCATAATAATAAAGGGGAGAAGCCTCAGAAGTAACGAGCACCTCTACTCTGCCTTTAAATAGAACTGCACCCAACATGTAATTGTAGTCTCCAAAGGAGAAAGGCCCGGGGACTCGGACCACATCCTACAATACAACTTTGCGTTTCTCCTGAATGTATAATGTAGAACTACCGCCCCAGCAAAAGAAAAATACCCTACAAACATAATAAAGAAAAGTAAAACAAAATACCCTCTAGCCACAATGAAGGCTAGAAACAAATAGAGAACAGGAACTCTACCTGCAACAGACAGTGGGGTAAAAAAAAACCTAGAACAAGAGAAAAGAAAGGAAGACAAGAGTAAGAAAAATTGACAGACAAAAGAGACACAGAAGAGAAGGAAGAAGAGAAGAATAGAAAAAGAGAGAATTCCACTGCATTTCCCCAAACTGTCACCACTGAGAAATATCATTGTACTAAACCTCCACACGCAATCTCCCAAGTGTTCCTGCTAGGGACACCCTGCAATATCAAGAAGAATGGCAAAAGTCGGACATAAATCTTGTAATCTCTTGGGGCAAATTAAAGAAACTGCCTCCAGTCCCTAAAATACTTTCCCACCCTAAGTTCTGTGTTATGTAAGGTCTCTAGCCTGTTAATAAACAGTAAGCCCTTCATAGTATCCACTATCTGTGTCAAAGTGGGAATCTCCTTCTGCAACCACAAATGCAATAATCATTTAACCGTAGTTAACAGCATGAGATGTACCCCCTGTACAGCCACAAGACAATCAATGGTATCCTGTGAACCCTCTGGGTATTTAATGAAAGATCATTCCCAGTGGGGTTAGAGGGACATCCACATTCCACACCTGTTTAATATATGCCCCCACGTCCTTCCACATGGCCAAGAGAGCCAGACACTACCAGAGTGCATTCAGGAGACCCACCTTTTCTAAGGCTGGGTTCACATCATGTTTTTCCCCATACGGGAGCGCATAGGGTAGGGGGAGCTATTAACTTGCGCTCCCGTCTCCCTGCCGTATGCGGACGGTATGTAACTCATTTCAATGAGCCGACCGGAGTAAACCGGTCGGCTAATTTTTCCCCATATGCGGTTTTCTACCGGACCTAAAACCGTAGTCAACCACGTTTTTAGGTCCGGTAGAAAACCGCATACGGGGAAAAATTACATGACCGGTTCACTCAGGTCGGCTCATTGAAATTAATTGCATACCGGCCGCATACTGCAGGGATACGGGAGCGCAAGTTTTTAGTTCCCCCTGCTGTATGTGCTCCCTTATGGGGAAAAACGTGATGTGAACCCAGCCTTAATCACATTTCAGGCACCGTCCCAAGTAGTACACCGCGGCGTCCTTAAATGAGGGATTTTAAGCTTAGGTAGCTTTATCTAAGTTACGGAAATGAGTCTCCCTCCAAGTTTCGTGATCGCCTTCCTGACTTGTAAGAGACCCAGGATGAATTTAGACGGGGCATCTCAGACCTCCAGTTCCCTCTCCCAGGATTGAAATAAAGTATCCCTCAGAGAGTGAAGAGCCACTCGCTTCAATTGAGAGTATGTCTGACAAAGACTAAAGACTCTCCGCCCCTCACAGAAAAGAGTAAAAAAAATCTTATCATTAGTATAGAAATATAGAAAACAGCTCAGCAGGGAGCGCATATATGACTTGAGCTGTAGAAAATGGAAGGATTGCGGAGCCCGTAGACCATATTGGCCTGCTATCTCATCCCAGGAGAGCAGAGAGGCGTCAGCGTCCGAAAGAACATGTCTCACCTGCCTAATACTCGCATGATCCCAAGAAGCAAAAAGCTTATTATCCCTTCCCTGGGGGAAAGAAGGTGAGCTCCAAAGGGGTAGACCCAATGACATTATATATAAGGAACCCAAAGAGCTTCTGAACAACCTTCCAAGCAGCAATCATGTCTTTCAAGAGGAGGCTTGATTTAACGTGTGCAGGTAAGTCTCCATACGGAGTGTGAAGGAGAGCACCCAAATCCCACGGTGATGCCAGCGCCTTTTCCACACACAAATTAGAAAACGAAGATGTATTCAACATCCAGTCCCTGGCTTGTCTGTGTGGTGCCGCTAAATTATAAAGTCGAATGTCCGATATCTGCACACACCCCTCAGGTTTGGGAAGGCATAGCTTTCAAAAAGCAATACGAAGACGTTTTCCATTCCAAAGAAAAGCAGTTAGGGCCGCCTGCAGATGAGACATCCGAATGATGCAATAATAAAGGAATCATCTGTAGAGGGTAGAGAAGTCTTCCAAAACTAACCATTTTCACTAAGTGGGCCCTACCAAAAAGGGACAAAGGCAGAGACTGCCATCTGGTAAGATCACGTAAGACCCGTTGGAAAAGGGGATTATAAATAAGTTTATATGGGGAGGGAGGGTGCTGCCCAATATTAATACCCAGGTACATTAAATGATTCGCAACAACCTCAACACCAAGAGCAGAAGATGGTCTATGATTCCCCTCACCTAGGTAGAAGAGTTGACATTTTGAAATATTGACCTTGTAGCCAGAGTAATCAATTTATATTATCAGGTAGTATGTTTACACATGGTTTTAGTCGTTTTTTTCATAAATTATATCCATTTTTGGCCAGAGGAAGCGGGAGACTGCAAAACATTAAAAAAAAAAAAAAAGGGTACTCCACCCCTAGACATCTTATCCCCTATACAAAAGATAGGGGAAAAGATGTATGATCGCGCGGGGTCCAGGAGTCATGCCCTCGCCCATAGACATTAATGGAGGGAGTGGAGCTTGACAACACGACCACAGCCGCCTGAAACCGACATTCTACATATACCTAAAAGTTCTGAATTATTTTTTTTTACAATAACATGCAAGTGTAGACCCAAACTTTACCATTTCATAAGGGGTAAAAGGAGAAAAAGCCCCCCAAAATGTGTTACACAATTTCTCCCGAGTACGGAAATACCCCATATGTGGCACTAAATTGTTGCCTTGAAATATGACAGGGCTCCGAAGTGAGAGAACGCCATGCACATTTGAGGCCTACATTAGGAATTTGCATAGGGACGGACCCGGATGCATGAATTACACTTATACCAAAATTACCCTACGGCAGTTTTCCCCAAACAGGGTGCCTCCAGCAGTTGCAAAACTCCCTGGTTGCCCGGACAGTCAGTGGTTGTCCGGCAATACTGGGAGTTGTTGTTTTGCAACAGCTGGAGGCTCCATTTTGGAAACAGTGCCATACCAGAGGGGGCCGTATATGTAGTATTTTACTTTTTATTATGTGTAAGTGTAGTGTAGTGTTTTTAGGGTACATTCTCACAGGCGGAGGTTTATAGCAAGTTTCCCGCTGAGAGTATTCGCTGCTGCATTTCAAACTTGCAGCGAGAAACTCACTGTAAACCCGCCTGTGTGAAAGTGCAAACCTCCGGCTGTTGAAAAACTACAACTCCCAGCATGCCCTTTGGCTGTTGTTCATGCTGGGGGTTGTAGATATGCAACAGCTGGAGGCACACTGGTTGCAAAACACTGAGTTTGTTACTTAACTCAGTTACTCAACTCTCAGCATGCAGTGACAGCCAAAGGCCATGCTGGGACTTGTAGTTATGCAACAGCCGGAGCCATACTACTAAAACTCCCAGCATGCTCTTTAGTTGCCCTTGCATACTAGGGGTTGTAGTTATGCAACAACTGGAGGCACACTGGTTGCAAAACACTGGGAGTTTGTTACTTAACGCAGCAAAACTACAACTCTCAGCATGCACTTACAGCCAAAGGGCATGCTGGGACTTGTAGTTATGCAACAGCTGGAGGCACACTATTGCAACTCCCAGCATGCCCTTTGGCTATCTGTGCATGCTGGGGGTGCCTCCAGCTGTTGCATAACTACAAACCCCAGCATGCACAAAGTACCAAAGGGCATTCTGGGAGTTGTAGTTGTGCCTTCTGCTGTTGCATAACAACAACTCCCAGCATGCCCTTGTGTGCCTGCTGGGAGTTGTTGCTTAACAACAGCAGGAGTCCAGCCTTACCTCCTGCTGTTGCGCAGTTAAGATCCGCCCGCCGCCTCTGCTGGAAAAAATACGAGACAACAGTCATTTTGTATGCAATTAAATAGTGGGGTGAAAATCACAGAAGAATTGTGAGAAAATAGTCACACACAGGTACAGACACTATATTAGGAACTACACTAACTTTACAACCCCTGTAGCATAGTCAAAAATAATTCCTGGAATACCCCTTTAAGGATCGGGGATGCAGGGCGTATGCATACGCCTTGCGTCCCCAAGAGGTTAATGACCAAACCCCATTTTTAAATCAGGCATATGTCTCCTTATGTGGTAATAACTTTGGAATACTTTTACTGAGCGATTCTTACATAGTTTCTTCATGATATATTGTACTTTATATTAGTGGTAAATGTTTGTTGATACATGCAGCAATTTTTATGAAAAATGGGAAAATTGTTTTGTTTAGCATTTTTTTAATGACATTTAATGTGCGATAAAAATGTGTTTATTTATAAATAACACAAGGCTTTATTAGAAGGGATATTTATTTTACACTGTATTTACAAATGTTTTGGCCCAGATTTATCAAACTGTGAGAGAAAAAGTGGGGATTTTACCCCAGCAACCAATCACATCTCAGCTAACAAGCTCTGGTAAAGTGAAAGCTGAGCTGTGATTGGTTGCTGTGGGAAAATCACAATTGTTTTCTCTCACACAGTTTGATAAATCTTGGCCTTTATTTTTATACTTTCTACTTTCACCTGTTCTACTATGCTTATTATTCGATTGCAGGCTTGGAGCACAGGTGGCGCTCCAGAAGCACACACTCTGGTATTCTGAAGATTCTTGTGCTCCCTTCAGTGTTGAGGGAAGTGTATGCAGTCTCAGCTAAACAGGGAGGAGCTGTGAGCTTCTGGGCAGTGCAGACGCTGGATTCTTTAGGGTGCAAGAATCTTCAGAACTCCAGTGGAGTGAAGAAGCAGCTGCAGCCATAGCATCATGGGATCATGTGATCACGGTTGGATGGCATTATAACATTATGTTGTTATTAATTATTTGTCTTTTAAAAATAGATGTATGTTTTCATGTATGTGATGTTTTTACTATATATTCCTTTTGTTTTTAACCCCTTAAGGACTCAGCCCATTTTGGCCTTAAGGACTCAGACAATTAAATTTTTACGTTTTCATTTTTTCCTCCTCGCCTTCTAAAAATCATAACTCTTTTATATTTTCATCCACAGACTAGTATGAGGGCTTGTTTTTTGCGCGACCAGTTGTCCTTTGTAATGACATCACTCATTATATCATAAAATGTATGGCGCAACCAAAAAATACTATTTTTGTGGGGAAATTAAAACGAAAAACGCAATTTTGCTAATTTTGGAAGGTTTTGTTCTCACGCCGTACAATTTATGGTAAAAATGACATGTGTTCTTTATTCTGAGGGTCAATACGATTAAAATGATACCCATTATTATATATTTTTATATTATTGTTGCTCTTAAAAAAAATCACAAACTTTTTAACCAAATTAGTACGTTTATAATCCCTTTATTTTGATGATCTCTAACTTTTTTATTTTTCCGTATAAGTGGCGGTATGGGGGCTCATTTTTTGCCCAATGATCTGTACTTTTTTTTGATACCACATTTGCATATAAAAAACTTTTAATACATTTTTTATAATTTTTTTTAAAATAAAATGCATTAAAAAAGTAGGAATTTTGGACTTTTTTTTTTTTTTTCGTTCACGCCGTTCACCGTACGGGATCATTAACATTTTATTTTAATAGTTCGGACATTTACCAAATATGTCTATAAAAAATGTTTTTTACGCTTTTTGGGGGTAAAATAGGAAAAACGGACGTTTTACTTTTTTATCTGGGGAGGGGATTTTTCACTTTTTTTTAACTTTTACATTTTTTTACATTTTTTTTTACACTTGAATAGTCCCCATAGGGGACTATTCATAGCAATACCATGATTGCTAATACTGATCTGTTCTATGTATAGGACATAGAACAGATCCGTATTATCGGTCATCTCCTGCTCTGGTCTGCTCGATCACAGACCAGAGCAGGAGACGCCGGGAGCCGGACGGGGACCTCCGTCCGGCGTTCTGAATGATCGGATCCCCGCAGCAATCCGATCGTTCATTTAAATCGCGAACTGCCGCAGATGCCGGGATCTGTATTGATCCCGGCACCTGAGGGTTTAATGGCGGACGCCCGCGAGATCGCGGGCGTCGGCCATTGCCGGCGGGTCCCTGGCTGCGATCAGCAGCCGGGATCAGCCGCGCATGACACGGGCATCGCTCCGATGCCCGCGGTTATGCACAGGACGTAAATGTATGTCCTTGTGCGTTAAGTACCACCTCACCAGGACATACATTTACGTCCTGCGTCCTTAAGGGGTTAATTGATGCTGCTATGTTGAATTGAAAATTTGTTCTTTAACCCCTTAAGTTCTTTAACCCCTTTTTCACCTTAAGGACTCAGACGTTTTTTGCAATTCTGACCACTGTCACTTTAAACATTAATAACTTTGGAATGCTTTTAGTTATCATTCTGACTCAGAGATTGTTTTTTCGTGACATATTCTACTTTAATATAGTGGAAAATTTTGTGGTAACTTGCATCCTTTCTTGGTGAAAAATCCCCAAAAATGAAAAATTTGAAAATGTTGCATTTTTCTAACTTTGAAGCTCTCTGCTTGTAAGGAAAATGGATATTCCAAATATTTTTTATTTTTATTCACTTATACAATATGTCTACTTTATGTTTGCATCATAAAAGTTACGAGTTTTTACTTATGGAAGACACCAGAGGGCTTCAAAGTTCAGCAGCAATTTTCCAATTTTTCACAAAATTTTGAAACTCGCTTTTTTTCAGGGACCAGTTCAAGTTTGAAGTGGATTTGAAGGGTCTTCATATTAGAAATACCCCACAAATGACCCCATTATAAAAACTACACCCCCCAAAGTATTCAAAATGACATTCAGTAAGCATTTTAACCCTTTAGGTATTTCACAGGAATAGCAGCAATGTGAAGGAGAAAATTCACAATCTTCATTTTTTACACTCGCATGTTTTTGTAGACCCAATTTTTGAATTTTTACAAGGGGTAAAAGGAGAAAATGTATACTTATATTTGTAGCCCAATTTCTCTCGAGTAAGCACATACCTCATATGTCTATGTAAAGTGTTCAGTGGGTGCAGTAGAGGGCTCAGAAGCGAAGGAGCGACAAGGGGATTTTGGAGAGTACGTTTTTCTGAAATGGTTTTTGGGGGGCATGTTGCATTTAGGAAGCCCCTATGGTGCCAGAACAGCAAAAAAAAAAAAACACATGGCATACCATTTTGGAAACTAGACCCCTTGAGGAATGTAACAAGGAATAAAATGAGCCTTAATACCCCACAGGTGTTTCACGACTTTTGCATACGTAAAAAAAATAAATCAAAAAATTTCACAAAAATGTGTTTCCCCCCAAATTTCTAATTTTTGCAAGGGTTTAATAGCAGAAAATACCGCCCAAAATTTGTAACCCCATCTCTTCTGAGTATGAAGGTACCCCATAAGTTGGCCTGAAGTGCACTACGAGCGAACTACAATGCTCAGAAGAGAAGGAGTCATATTTGGCTTTTTGAGACCAAATTTTGCTCGGGGGGCATGTCACATTTAGGAAGCCCCCATGGTGCCAGCAAAGCAAAAAAAAAAAACACATGGCATACCATTTTGGAAACTAGACCCCTCGGTGAACGTAACAAGGGGTTAAGTGAACCATTATACCCCACAGGTGTTTCACGACTTTTGCATATGTAAAAAAAATTTATTTTTTTTTTACCTAAAATGCTTGTTTTCCCCAAAATGTTACATTTTTAAAAAGGGTAAAAGCAGAAAATACCCCCCAAAACTTGTAACACAATTTCTCCCAAGTACGGCGATGCCCCATATGTGACCCTAATCTGTTGCCTTGAAATACGACAGGGCTCCAAAGTGAGAGCGCCATGCGCATTTGAGGCCTAAATTAGGGATTGCATAGGGGTGAACATTGGGGTATTGTACGTCAGTGATTCCCAAACAGGGTGCCTCCAGCTGTTGTAAAACTCCCAGCATTCTTGGACAGTCAACGGCTGTCCGGCTATACTGGGAGTAGTTGTTTTGCAACAGCTGGAGGCTCCGTTTTGGAAACAGTGGCGTACCAGATGTTTTTCATTTTTATTGGGGAGGGGAGGGGGGGCTTTGTAGGGGTATGTGTATATGTAGTGTTTTTTACTTTTTATTTTGTGTTAGTGTAGTGTTTTTAGGGTACAGTCACACGGGTGGGGGTTCACAGTAGTTTCTCGCTGGCAGTTTGATCTGCGGCATAAAATTTGCCGCAGCTCAAACTTGCAGCCGGATACTTACTGTAAACCTCCGCCCATGTGAGTGTACCCTGTACGTTCACATTGGGGGGGGGGGGGGGACATCCAGCTGTTGCAAAACTACAACTCCCAGCATGCGCTGACAGACTGTACATGCTGAGAGTTTTAGTTTTGCAACAGCTGTAGGCAGACTGGTTGTGTATCACTGAGTTTGTGACCTTACTCAGTGTTTCACAACCAGTGTGCCTCCAGCTGTTGCAAAACTACAACTCTCAGCATGTACGGTGCATGGTGTACAGTGATTGCTGAGATTTGTAGTTTGCAACAGCTGGAGGCACACCGGTCGTGAAACCCTGAGTTAGGTAAAAAGAAACTCTGAGTTTCACAACCATTGTGCCTTCAGCTGTTGCAAAACTACAACTCTCAGCAGTCACCGACAGCCAACGGGCATGCTGGGAGTTGTAGTTATGCAACCAGCAGATGCACCACTACAACTCCCAGCATGCACTTTAGCTGTTTGTGCAAGCTGGGAGTTGTAGTTATACAACAGCTGAAGGTACACTTTTCCATAGAAAAAATGTGCCTCCAGCTGTTGCAAAACCATAAGTCCCAGCATGCCCATAAGGGAATGCTGGGAGTTGTGATTGTCTGCCTCCTGCTGTTGCATAACTACAGCTCCCAGCATGCCCTTTTTGCATGCTGGGAGCTGTTGCTAAGCAACAGCAGGAGGCTGTCACTCACCTCCTGCTGCTGCTCCGCTTCAGGTAAGTCCCTTGCCGCGGCCGTCGCTCCTGGGGCCCCGATCCCAACATTAATGCCGGGGATCGGGGTCCCCAGCACCCGGGGTGCACGTCCCGCACCCGCTCACGTGCTCCGGAAGAGGGGCGGAGCGGGTTGTGGGAGTGACACCCGCAGCAGGCGCCCTGATTGGTCAAAGATCTGCGGCCATCGCCGACATGGGGGGGCATAATGACCCCCCTGGGCGATATGCCGGGATGCCTGCTGAATGATTTCAGCAGGCATCCCGCTCCGGTCCCCAACCGGCTAGCGGTGGGGACCGGAATTCCCACGGGCGTATGGATATGCCCTGCGTCCTTAAGGACTCGGAAAGCAGGGCGTATCCATACGCCCTGCGTCCTGAAGAGGTTAAAGTGTTAATTCCTTTGGGTATATAACCTGAGGGATTATCCCAATTGACATGCCTGATGAAGCTGGCATTCGAAACGCATTACATCTCGCACAATAAACAGACCTGGTTTTACATTCGTGGTTCTGCCAAATCCATTTGTCCGGTGTCGGAGTTATTCCTGTGTTATTTCCTGTCACTTTCCTGAGCCTGTAACCTAATAAGGAGAATATTGGACAAACGGAGCAGCAAATCTGGCGACAAAGTATCATTTTCATCAATGTCACATGCACTGACCAGTTAGTGCAGTTGACACTGATGACAGATTTCCTTTTAAATAAATAAGCAGCTGTAAAAAAAAATCCAAAAGGCTGGGTTCACACTAGCCTAGCCTAGCTTTCAGATCGGGTACTTGCAGCTGTTATAAGGATGTCAACATGTGTTTGTATTAGGCTAGTATGGAACCCAGCCTCATAGTTTTCTACTATGTATACAGGTAATCTGTAGTTCAGGCTGTTGAGATCACAGAGGGTTACTTATGGCCATATTACACAACCCGACCTGCTAACCAATATCCTGGATCAGCGCCCATTTACCGAGCCTATTACATGGCAACCAATGCCTAATCTTTGAGTGTGGCCCTATACTTTTATCATTTGTCCGCCACACATGCGCTATTACACAGGGTGATGTGTGGGAGACAAACAACAATAAAATGTAAAACCTGCCAAAACCATGCGAACAGGCGATGAATACGTTTGTTTACTGATCACTGAGCCTTTTTACAGGGCAATTATTGTACCGTCTAATAGTGCCATTAGACTGGGTGCAGGTGTATCCTCCTCCCATCTAATATCAGGATTAGTTATGCATGTGCAGCTTCTTAATGTAAACAAGTGTTATTTGCTGACAGTACAAAGTGTATTAGAAAGTTGTAGAAGTTTTCATTCATACAGTGATTATGTACTGAAAGGATACATTTCTGGCATTCATTCCAACCCAGGGGTTTCATCCATTCAGGAATAATCCAACTAATATCCTGTTGGATTTTTTTTTTAACTGTTCAGTAAAAAAAAAAAAATTGCTTTGACTTTTTTTTTTCTGTCTTTGTTTTATTCACTTCAGTTATAGTTATGATTTGAGCCATTCTCTTCAGTACAATCTTACAATTCTTCGGATGCCCGCTGAGATGATAAAGTCTGAGATGGCAACTCAGACACGCCAGGAAGGTTTTGATATATTTGAAGACGAAGCATTAAGCAACCATGGAGGAAGTTGTAAGTATATCTCAATTGAGTGAAATGTAAATGTACATAGTCACTAAGGCTGAAAAAGACTCGGCAGGCACTATTGCAAAAATCACTGGGCTATAGGCATATACAGTTGTTGTGGGAAGTGCAGGTCCATGTGTGTAAGTGACCACTGGGGGTGCGTATCTCTAGTCTAAGCAAAAAAAAGTATTGCAGTCTATGAAGAGGAAAGCAAGATCGCGCTCACCTGGTAGAATAAAAAGTCATTTTTATTATAACTTCATTAAAACATTCAGGTGCTAGGGTAGGGAGACACGGTCAGCATCCGCTGACTGACCGGATGAGGCGAGGCAGCGTTCCTTTCGAGGTTCTGCCCGCTTTCTCAAGCCTCAAGGCATGTTTGGTATTGGTAAAATTAGAGAAAAACAAGACTTTATAAATGTGTTAAAGGTCTTCTCTATTCTTTCATATACTGTAAACATGTTAAAGTTAACCTTTTTGTGAGTTTTTACTCTGGAAGAGCATAATATTTTTCATCATGCAAATCATCTACTCCCTTTAATGTTGCAGGCCTTTGCAGTTCTGTCTTAACACTATTACATAACCAGCAAATTATAATTATTTCTATTTCACTGTGCATCTTTTGAAGATGATTAAGCATTGCTGGAAAATGGATAGGATATAATGAGGCATGCTGACATTTTAGTAGCTGATTATTCTTAGTACCCTTTCACCATATAAAATGGCAAGAGATGGGATTGGTTTCAAGAAACACCACAGTCTGTTTAAACTAGCTACATGTACTGAAGTACTGCAGGCAAGAGCATGTATTATATATAGATGATCGTGTATGTGTGTGTATACACACACATATATATATATATATATATATATATATATATAAATAATCTAAATATCTTGAGAAGGGATATGCAAAGCAGGTCAGTCGCACCGCTTTGTCAGGTAGTTTTCCCTTAAAAATCCAATTTTTGACTTCAACTACTGAGTTTAAGATACTGAGAGGTAATGCCATGCTAGAGCTCTATCCAGAAGAAAAGAGTATCCATCTACAGACAGTGCTGTTTTGGGGTTGTTGCCCCTCATCAGCACAGATCAGAATGTTCTGTCTTGGCTTGTGGAGGAGACTTTTTCTAGGTATCCTCCCTGACCTGTGCAATAGTTATTTGCAGGGAGGGCAAGAGAGGAGCTGATATTTAATTTAGTAGGCTTAGTAGTTAAACGGAAATCTGCAAGCGTTTTAGGACCATTGGAAAAAACAAACAAAAAACACAATTATTTTAAAATAACATAACATTAACATGAAAGCATGATTGAAACAATAGGTACTTTTCTGATTGTTTTCCCTTTAATAGCGTAATAGATGCCACTGAGTGGCATCCGTCACCATACGTTCTGTTTGAAAAAACTGTATACTGTGCATTATACATTTTTTTAAACTGGTTGCCTTTTGATGGAAGAGTACACACATAGCAAAGGAGGCCCTGACATAATGGCAATACAAAGGCCAAATCCTTTACCCTCAGGTGAATGCAGGCATGTGCATCTATATGACAAATGTGCAGGGAACTTTATTAAAACTGCTTAAAAGAAAAAGGTCTTGTATCGGGTATTCTTAACATATTAAAACTAATGTTACTGTAACCTTAAATAGTTGTTCATTGATTTGCAATACATTTTTTTTTTACTTTTCAGGTACATTTGGAATATGCAGTGAACCCTACATGAAGTATGTATGGAATGGTGAACTCTTGAAGTGTGTCAAAGACATTGTTCATCATGATTGGTTACTTTATATCATTCATGGATTTTGTGGACAATCCAGTATCCTTTCCAGAACTAAAGAGTGAAACAGAAAATGTTATTCTAACGTCTGTCTAGAAATTACCTTTCTTTAGCAGATGCACATGTTAAAGTTATATAATTTTGTAATGTACAAGTGAGATCTTGTTTCTATCAGCTTTTACTTCATACAGGAAGTACAGTAGTTCTTAGCACACATGTTGACTCTCCTCTACACTTTGCAATGTCAGTCTCCCTTCTCCTCAGCTCTCAGAGAGCCGAGGGAAACAAGTGCAAGGACTGATTGTCTATGTAGTTTTCTGCAGCTATCAGCTCCCCTGCACAAACCTGGAACAACGTGGATTTTTAAAGGTTGTTTTTGAGGGCTATGGGGTAGATTTATCAAAACCTGAGCAGAGGGACCAAGCAGATCGCTTATTTCATTTTTAAAAGGGCCTCTCAAAAATAAGACTCATTCTGGTTGCTATGAGAAACTAGTCAACTTTTCCACTACACAGATTTTCATAATTTTTCCCCTGAGTGTGTGTATTTGTGTATAAATATATGTATGTATGTATATATGTATATGTGTATATATATATATATATATATATATATATATATATATATATATATATATTGTGACAGTGTGGCAAGGAAAGGGTGCATTTCCCACACTGATCCTGCAGAAATCTCCACCTGTGGACTAATCAATGAGGCAGCAGAAAGGGGACGGGTCCTTAAAAGCAAGAGAAACAGAATAATCTGGGCTCTCCCCTAGACAGAAGTGACTGTTAAAGGGGGGAGACACCGTGTCCAGTGCCAGGTGGGCACAGCAAGGGCTGCTGAGGACACAAGCGTGGACTCCCGGAGTGAGAGATGCGGATCCTGTAACATATATCAGGTGGCTGTACGAATGGGACTTTATGTTCAAATGTGAACTGTGTCTTATAAGGCTGCAGGACTTATTGGGTTTAAACTGACAGGGAAAAGCCCATCAGTTATTAGTCACGGCATGCTACATGTGTAGTGAGTGGCTAGACCGCCTAGGAGTTATTTTTATATTTTGTTTATCCTGCATCCCATTTAATAAACCTGGCGAGGAGCCAGAATTGCAGAAAGGACTCATTGTTTGCCGGTTTATTGTGGAAAAACGTGTCCTTTGGCTATGGCAAAGGACGATCCCAGAGTGAAACCCTTTACAATATATGTATATATATCTTTTTTAAGCTATTAGGTTTTTTCACTTTTGGCCGGATATCTCCTTTAAATGGGCACTGTCACCAACTTTATTTTTTGATATGTTGTAGTACTTATGTACTACAACATAGCTCTAATATACTTTTATTATTTTTTTTTTCATTAAAAAGGTTTAATTTACATTTAAAAACTGGCCACTGAAAAAGGACTGATTTTGGAGTGGCAATCAGTCCTTTTTCAGTTAGGCTGCACTCGCTCCCTGCCTGTCAATCCGACAGGCGGGAGCGAGCACATTGGCTCCCCGGCCACTGGCTGGGAGGCCACTCCTCCCGCACATCGCCGCCGCCTCGTTGCCGCCGCTGTCCCTGCACGCCCGCTGCCGGACTCTGCAGTAACTGCAAGTGTAATGAGGGGACGGGGTATGCGGGGGGGAGGAGGGAACGGGCTAGTGCCATAGCAGGGGGGGGGGGACGGGCTAGCAAAAAAATAGTATGGTGGGAGCTACCCTTTAATTGGACTTTTTAAGCTGTATTCTTTTGGAATGTTTTTATATGGATGATATTACGTCACTTAAAAAACAATGCATATATATCCTTTTGCCTATGCAATGTTGGGGTTCTTATTAGGTTATTCTGGTATTCTTCACTTTCATGTTCACCTTAATAATTACATAAGAATTATTAATTTATGGTCGGCCAATCTATGTAACTCTTATGGCCAGAAGATCTAGCAAATTTGCTGGAACTCGTTTCCTAAAGAGGGGAGCAAATTGTGAGGTAATAAACAAGGTTAACATTAAATTGTTAAACTTTGTAAAATGCTAATCATTTGTATGGTAAACTGTTCTGTTTGATACATATTAATGTTGTAAACATTGGAATCCTGAATTATTTCAGCCTCTATTCCATGTAGTTAAGCTGTTCTTTTCTGCTCACAAAGAGGAATGCTCTATTCCTTACATATAGCTGTTTATTAGGATTTGGTTGCTAGGACCACCAAGGTAGTTGCATGATTCATGGTTAGAAGTCTTTCCTGACAACCAAGGAAACTGAGACATGATTAATTCCCTAATAGATACTAAGTCAATGTTTATAAAAATAAAAAAAAACACACAAAACACAGTTTCATGAAATACATGTAATACAGTACCACAAATGTGCATGTTTCTGCTTTAGTGGAATTTGTCAAAATGTATAGATTTCCAAATAGCTTACAGTGCGATATAGGT